>NC_092864.1:2403074-2411400 GCF_032062135.1 Pyxicephalus adspersus | reverse complement strand
GAACTGGGTGGTTTGCATTAACAAATCCTGAATCACTGGAACTAGCAAACAATTAGTTCTTTATGCTTGAGTGATGACATTTGTGTTGCTCTGGAATAAAGACCACAGCATGTTGTTTAAAAAATTTTAGAAAACAACATGTGAAGTGTTCAGTGGAAAGATTTCATCTGCGCTAGTGGTTTGTTTGGATGTCCGTAGTGGGGGTAGGGGGTCTGTGTAGGAAAGCTTTGATTACCCTCTAACACCACAAGCATGCAACTCCATCACCAATGCTATGAGAGGCCTGGCATCAACAGATCAATGCATATGGGGACGGTGGGCCATTTTGAAGGCAAAGAAAAATAAGGTTTTACCGTAGAAGCAAAAGTGGTATCACTAGGGATTGTGTCACCTGTTGTGATCCCCTGCACCCCCCCTTCATTAAGGCTTTGCACATATCGTGATTTATCTTACCAGTGTTCCAAAATATCAATTTATATATTTAAATCTTCAGCTACCATTAAACTTCAATGTCAAGATACCAAGAAGCTGCCAGCAATACTTTCTTTCTCTCAGGAACTGTCTGAATGAACACAGTGGTGGCCGTGATAAAGCTCTCACCTATAGTTCTTCAATAACTTTTAAATGGGACTGGATGTGATATTGGCATGGCTCACCACCAAGAAGATCTGCCCATAGATATCTTAGAAGGTGCTCCATATTCCGGGGGGGCCATGATGTCTCCAGTGCAAAGACTCTGGGGCGCAATATGAAGAAGCTTCAATTAGTGAGCAATGGAGGTTGTAGGAAAAACAAGGGCAGCACAAAATACTGCAATAATCCAGGAGTATTTATATCATCCAACACGTTCCAGGAGCCATAGGGTTCTCCCTTCATCAGGGCTGGAAAAATGGTGAACATTGGATATGAAATGAAACCATAATAAAAAAATCAATTTGGGGTAACTATAATAATATGAAGTGGAAGCTGGCCTCCAGAGAGAACTTTCCACTCTCCATTTGTGTATTTTACCATTTGCATTCCATATATTTTTATATATCTTTTACTCTTTAACTTACATATAAAACTTTCACATTCTTTTCAGCCCTGATGGGAGTGGAACCTTGTAGCCTCTGATACCTTATGACTTGTCTTTGGACACCTGTGAAGAAATAATGTCTGAATGTGTTATCTTCAAGCAGACTGGCCCTGCTAGAGAACCATAAAGAAGAAAAGCGGTATATGCAGTAAAAAAAGTTATAGATGTAAATATTAACACACGCAGGTGATTGTGTTTGGACTGCGCAGCAACAAACAATGGCCTCTCTATAGGTGCCCTGATGTGCTAAGGGGTTAAGGTACACTCCTTTACATCTGTTAAGCCAAGGCAGCAAAGCAGCAGAAAGTGAGCTTCTCCAGGCAGATAAGGGCCCGTTTACCAAGCAGGAGTGACCCTTCCATTGTTCACAGATCTGTAGCAATATAAATAGCTTCCAGAGTTCCAAGAGGTTGGGCTGTATATTTGCAGTATGGAATAGAAGAATGAAACTTTCACTCGCTTGCTGTGCAAATGTGAATAGCATGTCACCGGGCACCTCTATGTGAGCACCACCGAGATCAATCAGGGGCATCTGGAGGACGTAATATGGAGGACGCTGGAGGCCAGGTGGGTAAAGAACAGGCACCATATGGGGGGCAACTGGTGAGCAATAGCCAGGCCCAAAAAATGTCCAAACTTTTTTTTTGTATTGGGGGGGGGAGTTCTGTAACCTTCAGGAACCACTTCAAGCCCATGTCACCAAAATGTATCCGTAAATCAAAGCAGATATTCCCTGGTGGCACAGCCATTATTATCGGACACTTCCTGTTATAGAGTGACAACGTGCTCTCCCTATCTCACGGCTCTGTTCATGCGTTGTCACTCATCTTTCAATCGAGTGGCCGTCTTACATATTACACAGTCATGGTCCAGTGTTGTCACCATCAGGAAACCCACCTATGAGAAAAACCAAACAGCCAGCGCTGGACAGGAAGTGCAAAGAGTTTGCAAGAGAGCAGCAGAAGCAAAAATTATTAAAAAGTGGTGAAAACAAGGATTCAAATTGTTTAGGGCACAAATACGGAGCAAACCAATCTCCCCATATCGACTCAATGGCTCAGAGTTTAAAATCTGTAAAAACGGTGGATGATTAAAAAGCCATCCTGTGACATTGCTTAGGCTGAGTATCATCAGTCTGCTGCAAGCAGGAGGAAGCATTTCCTCAGTCATCTCCCCCACCCCTACCCCTCAGTAATCAGACTACAACATTGTTATATTTGCAGATACCGGGATTTACAATGTGTCGTCTATGAGCTGCCATCTCTGTCCAGGGACTATATGGTGACCCCAGGTGATGCCTGAACAGACATGGCACCACCCTTCTATAATGGTGGCAGTGTCAGGGTGGGGGCTCTGTGATCGGTGTGGGTGGTAACAAATTCACACTACACTTGGATTCACAGCATGGAGTATGCTATGTGACAGGTCCACTTTATAGAAATATTTTGTCGGTGAGCTGTATTGTTATGATTGTGTTGGAATGTTTCAGCTTTTCATCAATATCGGTGAATCCTGTAATGAATTCCCAGTATGTGACCTATAAACCCACTATATACAAATATTCAGCTTTCACTCGTAGCTGGGGGTCCTGGAACTCAGAAATCGTTGGGTGTTCCCCAACATTTTATAACAGTGAAGATAATTGCATGTTTAACGCGCCTGGGATTGCATCATTTTATCTCGCATTCATTACTGCCGCAATCCAGGACAAGAAGGGACTGCGAACCTCCATGTCTAGCAGCCATCTTGGAGCATGCAGTAGCTTTCCATCATACACATCAGATATCTGCAGAATGGTGGCACTTCTGTGGTTTGGGGTCTCTCTTGTTTTTTAGAACACAAGCAGAGTCGGGGTCACCCGCAAAGGTCGGTCCAGGCAGCAAAAACTCACAAGCTAAGAAACAGGCGAGGTCAGCAACAATAAATCACCTGAACCCACACTCCGGCACAGATTAGCCCAGCTATACGCTATAACAGCCCCTGGTGACTGGGAGCAGAGAGGCTATAAAGTCCCAGCAGCCAATAGCAGCGCAGGACAGGAGCTGATCAGCCTCTAGAATCCCCTTCAGCTGTGCACAGCCTACTAATGGATGCCGGGGATGCCATAAAATCCATCAGGGTGCACGGCTAAAGGGAAGCAGGGGCTGCAGCTATCTTAGTTCTCCTGGCTGCTGCAAATGACATCTCCGGACAGAAAAAAACACCTTTTATAATGCGATGGTGCTCAGCACGGAGTCGCCAGACAGATTAGCATCTCTTAACATTAATATTCTCATGTTAGGATTTTCTTTGTTCTAAATGACTCATAAATCTCTGATGTAAAAAGTCTGTGCCAGGCCATTGTTTTATTTATATTTTTATTTATCATACCCCCACACTCCTCTCCTGTACATACTGCCCCCCGTTTAACCTCTCATACCCGTCTCCTGTACATACTGCCCCCTGTCATACCTCCCACACTCCTCTCCTGTACATACTGCCCCCTGTAATACCCCCCACACTCCCTCTCCTGTACATACTGCCCCCTGTCATACCTCTCATACCCCTCTCCTGTACATACTGCCCCCTGTAATACCCCCCACACTCCTCTCCTGTACAAACATTTCTATGCTACTCTACAAAAAGAGATATTTCAGTCTGATACCTCTTCAATCCATCACATATCTATCACAAAAGCCACTGTGCATTGTGACAGGGCCGGTTGGGGGGCCTTTTGTATATCTTGTAATATACAGATTATGCGGGTAAAGTTGCTACCTTGTGCTATTTTTTAAGGAATGGCGGAAACATTTCTGTGCTACTCTACAAAAAACACGTATTTCAGTCTGATACCTCTTGCAAGCTATCCAAAAAGCCATAAACATTTCTGTATTTTCTGTAGCAGTAGACGCAGGGGAAGGAGTGGGCGACCTGCCCCATCTGGGAGGGGGCATACTCTCCGGGAGTCCCTCATTGTAGAACAGAAGCAGCAGCAAACTGTTGGAGGCAGCAGCACAAGTTGTCACACACGTCAGAGATGTGTGCGGAGGACCAGTACGCTGGTAGATTTATTGAGGGGGCTGATTAAAATCATACAGCCACGTCATGTGCAGAGTATTGTGGACTGGGTCTCAGGGGCCTCAAGTGAAGCAGGCTCTTCTTCTGCAGCAGCAGGAGCTGTGACAGGAGCTGTGACAGGAGTTAGCGTGGCTAATGTGCCTGTACCTCCCAATGACTCTCCCTTGTTGTTTGACGAACAGCCTGCAGATCTGTCATTGCAAATTTTAGAGCGGGAGACATACTTGGAGACCCTTGGAGAGTGTGGTCAGGATTTGCTGGGTGAGGGTTCTGGATCAGTGGCTGCATTTGCAGAGGTTGGCTTAGATGAAAATGAGGATGATGATGACGTGATGTCACCTGGGAACCACCGGTGCGTGTACGGGCCAGCAGCAGTTCTGAAGAAGAAGTAAAGGAAAGGCAGCAGCAACAGACTGGGGATGGAAGGGGCTGCAAATTTGCCTCATTTGAGTCCCAAAGAACTCAAAGACGAGTGGGCACAAGGGGGAACAGTCAGAGACGATGTGACCGTGGGGGAGATGGAGCTGGAGCAGATGCAGGGCACCCAGCAGACGCAGAAGCAGGCAAAGAAAAAGAGCAGCAGAGTGGGGGCACGCACCTCTCCAGTGTGGTCCTTTTTTATGCTGAATGGCGATGACGGGTGTGTAGCAGGCAGGTCTGCAGAGGACAGGCCGGATCACATTTGGATACAACATCCCTGCTTTCCCACATGCGCAAGAACCACAAAATGTGGGAGCAGTACTTGCGTTCTCTAGAAGGAGGTGCAACCACATCATCGTCTCTTCTTCCACCTCCATTGACTCCTTCTACACCTCTAACTGTTTTTGCTACTATGTCTCAGAAGGTTGGTGACAGCCAGACTTCAAGCTACGAGGAAGTATTAGCTTCTGGTCACAGGTTTTGTGGCGTCAAACGAAAGATGTTCCCGAAAGATGGGTACTCCAGTGACCCCTTCAACTCCCCTAGCTCCCAGTCCCTTCAGCCCACTCGACCAAGGTTCTGCACAAGGCATCAGGCTATGGGCCCAACCAACAAAAGAGTAATCAAACTTAATTCATGGCTAGCCAAACTTGGTGGCAATTCATGGCTATTGGCCTTGCAGCTACTGCTGTACAGAATTGTGGACTCTGCTCCCTTCCGTGACCTGTTGGCCTGTGCCAAGCGTCGGTGGAATATACCAAGCAGGCATTATTTCTCCCCCACAGCTGTACCCAGTTTACATGCATATGTAATGGAAAACTTCTCCCGGGCATTGGCATTCTAGGTGTCTAGCCAAATCCACGTCACCATGGACAGCTGGACAACCACGCACTGAGTGGGACGCTACCTGTCCTTCACTGCTCACTGGGTGCCCTTGCATAGCTTAGTGGGCGGTAGTCTGCAAGAGATAATGCAGCACCTCGTACCCCCGCCGAGGGGTGTGGTGTCAGCATGGGCCACCCCAGTCCTCTCCCTCCACCTCCTCCCCCTCCTTCATTTCTTCTACCGGCAAACTCTCTCTTTTCGACACTCCTCCTTAGAGGCCAGCAACCGAGGACACTGTGGTAAAGCGGGCACGCCACTATGGCTCCCTCAAGCACACACGTTGCCAGGCAATGCTGAAACTCGTGTCCTTGGGGGAGAAAAGTCACACCGCCAGAGCACTATTGTCCGCTTTGCACAGAGAGGTAAAGGCTTGGCTGAGGCTTGGCCCTCCCGGCTCACAACAGGCAATGTAGTGTGCAACAACGGGGCTATCCTTGTTGCCAAGCTGCGCATGGGCCGCATAACACATGTGCCCTGGTTTGCCCACGTACTGAACCTGGTGATGCAGAAGTTCCTCGGCACATACCCAGGACTGCAGGACTTACTGAGACAGGCTCGCTCCATCCATGCAGGCTGGTCCCCTACTGCCACCGCAGCGCTTAGCAAGATCCAGCGCCAACAGAGGCTTCCACCACATAGACTGTTTTGTGACGATGTGACTCCACCCTGCACATGCTCCAGCATCTGTGTGAGCAAAAGCTAGCCATCCGCTATAACTTGGTCAGCATGGTGCATGGAGGCAGCGGGGCCCTTTGGTACAGCCACACAACTGAGCTATTTTACCAGTGACCAGTGGCTGCAGATGGAGATGCTGTGCAAAGTACTTGCCACCTTTGAGCAGGCCACAAACGTTGTCGTCAGGCTGGAACAATGTCAATGAGGGAGACCATGTTGGGGCTGCTGGACAGGACCCATCCAACCCAAATTTGTGCTGTCAGGCCCCAGGCATTGTGCAAGCGATGGAACAACAGGAACTGCTGCAGCTTGAAGAGGAGAGGGTGGGTGATGAGGAGGAAGATGTTTTGGTGCCTACTGAGGGTCAGGAGGAGGATGAGCCCAGGGAACCCCTCTTTTATATGTGTGTCCACATGTGCCTATGGAGGGGGACCCCCACATTTGCAGCATCAAAAACCAGGATGATTACCCTTCTGGATCACCCTTCTGGATCAAAGACAAAATGTCACAGTTTCTACCCAGCTCAGCGCAATAAAAAGAAAAGGTGACCTGCCTGAGCAGAATACAATGTGACCGGCTGTGTGAGGAGTACCGCACCACTTATATACACACAGGGAGCTCAGACGGTGACCGCCTCCACCCTATCCTCCTGTAGCGGCAGCAGCAGCAGTAGTGGCAGCAGGCCGCACACATCCAAAAGTCTAGGCCATGCAGGGGGGCTTTTCTGGATGCCTGCCTAAACCTGATGCCGCCACCTCAAACAAGTGAAGTTCAGGGGCATAACCATCGAGAACGGATGAAGCGCATGGTGCACGAATAAGTTGGCTCTCTTCTGGCTGTTGGTGTTGATGACAGCAGTTACGAGGAGGATGCCTGTCCTGACAGTAGTGACGCCATTATTTTTTGGGTCAACAGGCTTGAAATCTGCCCGCAGTTGGCACAGTATGCCATTAAGCTTCTTTCGTGCCTGGAATCCAGTGTTCCATCCAGTGGGGGGTTACTAATAACTATCATATCCCGACTGCAAATGTCACTGATTGACTGACACAAAGATTCACTTGGCCAACCAAGATGCCTCTGTGAACCGTCACTGCTCCTGTGCTGAGTCTGTGGCTGCCTATCACCAAGACCCTGTCAGCTGAGCCGGCCTCGGTTGAATTATTCCGCTAGTTATCGCAATGTCCAGGGATGGCATTCTTCGCCGTTTCTGCTGCTTCTGGGAGGCCAACAAACTGCAGATGAAAACCCCCAGTACTGCCACACTGATAGGTACCATTGCCTTATTTACCAGCTAAGTATTGCAAGATTGAGGGTTGCCATTCATATCACCCACATCATGATGCAAACCTTGCTAACGCTTCTGGCACCACAGCAACAGCAACAGCAACAAAACATCCTGGTCTGGCCCTTAATCAGAAATATCCAATATTTGCATTACATACTTTGAGTTGGCATTGATGATGCCCAGCTGATGATAGATTACACCCAGCTCTAGATGCCAGTTACCAGTGCCATCCACTCTCTGTCTCAGAGCCCACCTCCTCCTCCTCCTGCTGTTACTGCTGCCACCTGCGCGGATGCCAGTTAACAACGCTGTCCATGCCGCATTTTACAATGTTAGAGCTAGGCAGTCCCCTACACAGCAATGTCTCCAATAGCCAAAGCTTCTTCACTGTCCATGTAGGTGATGGCCTCAACCACTAATGCCATCCACATCCCGCCTTGGGGCCCACCGCCTCCTCCTCATGCTGTTTCTGCTGCCATCTGTCAGTTCTCCATTTACTAAAATTGTACACTTCTGGGAAGCAACACACTGCTTCTGCTCTCGCTGACCCACGCTCCGTCTCTGCTGCTCCATCCTTTTGCCTAATGTCACCGCGCTACTTCTCCAGAACTTTATGGGTGGCATTCCTAACACGTCATCCAGGTAATGATGCCAGCCAGCAAATATTATTATTAATAAACAGGATTTATATAGCGTAAACAATAATTGTCATATCAATAGGAGTGCATACAGTAAATAGCAATGCGTTTTCCTGCTGTTTGGAGGGCAGAGACTGCTGCTAGTCGGTTGCGTTCACACATAGCGCCATCCTTTCCCAATGTCCCAATGTTTGTGCTGCCTTCTGTACGCGGCTCATCCCGCACAAATCCTCTTTGCTGCGGTCACTTTGCCTGCCATATTCCGCATAACCACAAGCTCTTTTGGAA
>NC_092864.1:2396862-2402792 GCF_032062135.1 Pyxicephalus adspersus | reverse complement strand
GTGTGGGGGGAATTACAGGGGGCAGAATGTACAGGAGAGGAGTGTGGGTGGTAATACCGGGGCAGAATGTACAGGAGAGAAGAGTGGGGGTATGACAAGGGGCAGTATGTACAGGAGAATAGTGTGGAGGCAAAATACAGGGGGCAGTATGTCAAGGAGAGGAGTGTGGGGGATATGACAGGGGACAGTAAGTAAAGGAGAGTAGTGTTGAGGGTATTACAGGGGGCAGTATGTATAGGAAAGTGGTGTGGGTGGTTTTACCGGGGGCAGTATGTACAGAAGAGGAGTGTGGGGGGTATGACAGTGGGCAGTATGTACAGGAGAGGAGTGTGGGAGTAATGATGGGGGCAGTATGTACAGGAGAGAAGAATGGGGGGTATGACAAGGGGCAGTATGTACAGGAGAGGGGTGTGGGGGGTATGACAGGGGGCAGTATGTACAGGAGAGAAGTGTGGGGAGGTATGACAGAGGGCAGTATGTACAGGAGAGGAGTGTGAGGGTATGACAGGGGGCAGTATATACAGGAGAGGAGTGTGGGGGTATGACAGGGGGCAGTATGTACAAGAGAGGAAAGTGCAGGGTATGACGGGCGGGCAATATGTACAGGAGAGGAGTGTGGGGGTATAACAGGGGGCAGTATGTACAGGAGAGGGGTGTGGGGGGTATGACATGGGGCAGTATGTGCAGTAGAACAGTGTGGGGGATAATAAAGGGGGCAGTCTGTACAGGAGAGAGGAGTGAGGGGTATGACAAGGAGCAGTTAGTACAGGAGAGTAGTGTTGAGGGTATTACAGGGGGCAGTAAATATAGGAAATTGGTGTGGGTGAATTTTCCGGGGGCAGTTTGTACAGGAGAGGGGTGTGGGGGGTATGACAGGGGGGAAGTGTGTACAGGAGAGGAGTGTGGGGTTGTGACAGGGGGCAATATGTACAGGAGACGAATGTGGGGGGGATGACAAGGGGCAGTATGTGAAGGAGAGGAGTGTTGGGGATATGACAGTGGGCAGTACGTACAAGAGAGGAGTGTGGGAGGTATGGTGGGGGGCAGTATGTACAGGGGAGGAGTGTGGGGGGTATAACAGGGCAGTATGTACAGGAGAGGAGTGTGGGGTTTTGACAGGGAGCAGTTCTTCTAAGCTTGCCAAAGATTGGGCATGTGTAATACGGGGCTTTGCAGAAATGTAAAATAAGTGCTGTTCTCACGCATGCGCAGTGAGGAAAAAGCGTCACCCAGTCTCACGCATGCGCAGTAAGGAAAGGAACTTTACCCAATCTTACCGATGCGCAGTTAGGAAAGGAGCGTCACCCAATCTCACGCATGCGCAGCGAGGAAAGGAGCGTCACCCAATCTCACGCATGCGCAGCGAGGAAAGGAGCGTCACCCAATCTCACGCATGTGCAGCGAGGCAAGGAGCATCACCCAATCTCACGCATGCCCAGCAAGAAAAGGAGCGTCACCCATTCTCACGCATGTGCAGCGAGGCAAGGAGCGTCACCCAATCTCACGAATGTGCAGCGAGGAAAGGAGCGTCACCCAGTCTCACGCATGCGCAGTAAGGAAAGGAACATCACCCAATCTTACCGATGCGCAGTTAGGAAAGGAGCGTCACCCAATCTCACGCATGCGCAGCGAGGAAAGGAGCGTCACCTAATCTCACGAATGTGCAGCAAGGCAAGGAGCATCACCCAATCTCACGAATGTGCAGCAAGGAAAGGAGCGTCACCCAATTTCACGCATGTGGAGCGAGGAAAGGAGTGTCACCCAATCTAATACATGCGCAGTGAGGAAAGGAGCGTCACCCAATCTCACGCATGTGGAGCGAGGAAAGGAGCATCACCCAATCTCACAAATGTGCAGCGAGGAAAGGAGCGTCACCCAATCTCACGCATGTGCAGCGAGGCAAGGAGCGTCACCCAATCTCACGCATGCGCAGCGAGACAAGGAGCGTCACCCAATCTCACGCATGCGCAGCGAGGAAAGGAGCGTCACCCAAACTCACGCATGCGCAGCAAGGAAAGGAGCGTCACCCACCCACGCATGAATGGATCTCTCACCTGTGCAGTGCAAGAAGTCAGCTGAAGCCAGAAGGAAGAAGAGGGCCACGTTCACTATCCAGTCTCTTCCACAAGGAAGGAAGCCGGGACCATGTGGGACCTACTGGACTCTGATTGGAAAGGGACCGAGGGCTCTTCAGTATTTTGTTATTTCTTCGAATGTTCGGCTTTATTCAATATAACTTGTTGTAGAATAATGTTCTTACCCCTGAATGAATGAGAGGGTGCTCTGTGTGAATTTGGCCAAAGACCCAGCAAACCTGAGTCATCCAATCAGAAAGACTCTGACGCCCCATACACACGTCAAATGATTGTCAGTGGAAACAATCTTTTGTGATCAGATGAATGAAGGAGCCCTATACAGCCAGCACTCTGGCATCTCCTCCATAGGGGAGAACAGCGCTCTTTCCTGATATGTTGTTCATCAATCAGCTGGGGCCTGTTGTGAGACTCTTGTACCCATGTCACATTTTTACTCAAGACAAGCACAACTGGCAATTGTTATCTGATGGTTGTTTACAGCTTCAAGCTACATGCACATGCCAGGGGAAGAACGATGAGAGGCACCTTGCTGTATTTGTCTCCATTGGACTGATGAATGATGTTGGGTTTACATATGCTAGATATTTGCCTGACTATCTCAGTGGCCACCTGATGCCATTCATCAGTTTGCCCTGGTGGACCAATAAATGACAGATTGGACCATTGTATTTCCTATGGGGCTCACTTGCATCCCCCCCTTCCATTGAACTGAACAGCTCTGGGTTTCATGTGAAACTGTTCTGTAAGATTGTTTCCAATCATTGGATGTCTCTGCAGGGCTTCCCATTGCAAACTGGTTGGTAGAGCTAAAGGAGTTTGTAGAAGAACATCAAAAAGTGAGAGATTCCCTTTAAAGAAACAAAATCAGTCAAAAAAAGCCAGGGGCTCCAAATGCCAAGCTCCTTGCACCCCTTGCCTTTCTGGCTCCTGGAGACGGTTGGGATCCCAAACAATTGTACAGCCCCCTCCCCCAACCAGACAACCAACCAAGTCCTGGCAAAGCAATTTACAGTCAGACAGTGTATTTTATTATTTGCCCAGTTATCTGTCTCCACAGACAGCGAGTTATATAAATGTTTAATTTGATTCTCCTTGTTTGTGTCTGTGTAGGTGATACAACGAGAAGAGCAGTTATGTGTTTAGCTCCAGGCCAGCGACTTGCTTGCTGATCTCAAAGTGGAATTTCAAGTTTTTGTTTCATGGGCGGCTCATGCAATGGGCATGGACGTGTGAGATGCTGTAAAAGAATAGAGAGAACTGGAAACATCAACAAATCTTTCCTTCAACCTTCAATGACAAAGCAACAAGTCCTCCATCCTTCTACAGGAGGACAATGACTGGAAGAGTACAAAATCTGGGCTTCGTCTTGTGTCTGCTCCTCAGGACTGGT
This sequence comes from Pyxicephalus adspersus, assembly GCF_032062135.1. Lineage (NCBI taxonomy): Eukaryota > Metazoa > Chordata > Amphibia > Anura > Pyxicephalidae > Pyxicephalus > Pyxicephalus adspersus. The sequence continues at coordinate 2,399,306 of NC_092864.1, read as the reverse complement.
GAGTGAATGCAGCAATCTTTCATTGTATCTTCTCAACAAAAGTAGCCGGAACATAGGAGAAGGTCAGCAGGAGGTCCATTGAGTCATTGGCATTTGTCTTGCTGGGTTTTGGCCATCTGATGTATGATCACATTCACTTATCAATGCAGTGTTTCTCCAGGGTTCCTCTAGAGGTTCCCTGAGCAATGAGTGACTTTCTTTTAAACTTTATCTTAATCTGTAAGGGTGACATTCTTGCCAATGTCCCCAGTGTAGGAGGAATTCTTCACCACAATATACAGAGATCTGTGGACATAGTAATTATAGAAGGGGGTGCCTGAGGACCTGAAAGTTATTTTAAGAGTTTCTCCTGGATAAAATAAAGAAACTCTGATCTAGACTGAACTTTTTTTGCATTTTTCCAATTCAGATTCTATGAGGACTGAATTTTTCAGGTTAAAAAGTTTGAGAAATATCATAGCAGTGACCGACTTCCAGTGCTGGAAGTCTTCTCCAGACATCTACCACTTTACTTGTAGTTTTAAACTTTCCACTATTTAGTGTGAGGTCATTGTGTCCTTCATATTGAATAGACCCTTCTATTATTTAGATCTCATCTCATATACATTGGTAGGTCTTCCAGTTACCACCTAAAGATTCCTGGTGGTCCCTAATCCACGTAATTCCCATTAGGTACCATTGGGGCTCTTGGATTGGTTACTGGCTGTGATCTGTAAGATGACTATTGGTTGACGCAACCCCCCCAGATTGGGATTGTTTAACCTCCCCTAGCGTTCTAATTCTTTCCGTATTTCCATGTAATTTTTTTTTGCATTGAAATTTATTTTACATTGTAGGCTATAAGTCTTATGTAAAACATTCCCTACACTTATTTATCTCTCTGGAGACCAAACCACAATTACCCATGAGTGTCAGTACGTCAGTTGCTACCATTCAGTGAATAACCCGCGCTATACCTCTGTGAATTACATTTCCTCCTCCTCCCTTCCCAGCACCATCCTAGTAGGGACTCCACTCTTCTCAGTAAGGTAAAGGGAGGTTACATATAAATTTATTTCATCTAACTGCTTTTGTATTTATGTATTTTAGTATTGAGCAGTGTTTAAATTATTCTATACAACCCCATCAATGTATTATATGCCAATAACAATAGGATTTTTTATTCATGGGAAAGGATTAGTTACTTTCCTTTTATTTCTTATAGGAAAAATGTGTTTGGTATAAATCCAAGGATCTGGAACGGATTAAGGATTTGTATATCTATCCACATATATCTATAAATCTCTATAAACAATCTTGGGGTGCAACAATGCTGCCTCACGTGGACCCATTTATGATAATTGGAGGTCGGTGAAAGTTTCGGATTCTCCTGATTAGGATTACAGAAATAGAAATCTCGCGTGCTGAAAATGTAGCAATCGCCTAATCTTATCCCTAATCCCCCCATCCCATACCCTTTACACCCCTGACCCCAGGATATGACATATGTAATTATATATAAAATTCAGATGTGTAGTATCAGAACAGCACACCCAGGTAGCACATGACCACATACTCCATGCAGCTCATTTGCATTTAATATTTATACAATGTACAGAAATAAACATTCACCTGACATTCATTACTCGTACATTGTATTCATTATTCACCCCTTTAGCCCTTGCTAAAGAATAGATTTACCATAACTTGTTGTAGAATAATGTTCTTACCCCTGAATGAATGAGAGGGTGCTCTGTGTGAATTTGGCCAAAGACCCAGCAAACCTGAGTCATCCAATCAGAAAGACTCTGACGCCCCATACACACGTCAAATGATTGTCAATGGAAACAATCTTTTGTGATCAGATGAATGAAGGAGCCCTATACAGCCAGCACTTTGGCATCTCCTCCATAGGGGAGAACAGCGCTCTTTCCTGATATGTTGTTCATCAATCAGCTGGGGCCTGTTGTGAGACTCTTGTACCCATGTCACATTTTTACTCAAGACAAGCACAACTGGCAATTGTTATCTGATGGTTGTTTACAGCTTCAAGCTACATGCACATGCCAGGGGAAGAACGATGAGAGGCACCTTGCTGTATTTGTCTCCATTGGACTGATGAATGATGTTGGGTTTACATATGCTAGATATTTGCCTGACTATCTCAGTGGCCACCTGATGCCATTCATCAGTTTGCCCTGGTGGACCAATAAATGACAGATTGGACCATTGTATTTCCTATGGGGCTCACTTGCATCCCCCCCTTCCATTGAACTGAACAGCTCTGGGTTTCATGTGAAACTGTTCTGTAAGATTGTTTCCAATCATTGGATGTCTCTGCAGGGCTTCCCATTGCAAACTGGTTGGTAGAGCTAAAGGAGTTTGTAGAAGAACATCAAAAAGTGAGAGATTCCCTTTAAAGAAACAAAATCAGTCAAAAAAAGCCAGGGGCTCCAAATGCCAAG
>NC_092864.1:2389477-2392407 GCF_032062135.1 Pyxicephalus adspersus | reverse complement strand
ATGTATATGTACACACAGCTAAATGCATACACACATAAAGCAAAACAAACAATATACACATAAAAAATAAAAACTTACCGGAATGAGGATCCTTTCTCAGGAACTTTTTTCAACCGATAAACACGGTTCACGCACACATAGTGGTTCCGCCTTGGAGTTTTAGTAAGCCAAATGTGCTGTTTTTAGATAGTAATACAAATCAAAGAAGGAAACTGATTAAAAACAAGCGTAATTGAATTTTTAAATTGTAGGTTCTGGGAGATTGTAAAGGAGATGACAAAAAACAAACCTCAAATACAAACTACAACATTTTTCAAAAAACTTTATTAAAATAAACCTATTTGCTAAAAGATCACATTAAAATATAGAGAACACACAGACACCACTAAGTTTACATGACAAAAAACACACATGTAAACCTACACTTCCATATAAAGCCAAATTAGTAAAAAAATGCCCCAACAACTATTGCATTCCAAAAATACTTACCAAACCAATATGCAATTTTGACCTATCAAGGGTGAAAACCGGATTAGAAAATATTTATGCAGGACAAACATTTAAAGGTGGTAATAAAGACAGATTATTGAAATGAATGAAACACAAACACAATAACATAGCATTAACAGTGACTTTTTAATTGCAAAATTGTGCTTTGGTAAGCAAAGTATCAAATGTAGCAACATAGACTAGGCTAACAAACAAAACAACAGCCCCTCCTTGAAAAAAAAAATTAAGACAAAGGAAAAAAGCAAGTTAGACAACACCCTTATGTATGCTCATCATTATGCGCACAGGTGCTAAAAATTAGCATACAATTGGGCGTGAGCAGTACGTGAAATTTGGCTGTTTGTTTTTTTTTCAGTTTGACATTCCATAATCATTTATTGATCCGATCCTTTAGATTTGTACACCAGTAAACCGCTATTCAAGAAAAAACAAAAACAATTGAGAAGGATATATATAAATATACTTATACATATAATACATATATTTATAAATATGTCTCCTTTCAGGTTTTTTAGACTATATTAATATGTATTTATATATTTATTATAAATATCAATGCTGTCAAGATTCCTGGGTATACTCTCTTTCATAAAGACAGAGTCAAAGGGAAGGGTGGTGGTGTCATTCTGTGAAAAGTGATGTAAAAGTGAATGTGAAAGAAGAAACTGCGGATGGAACAAGTGATGAGGTTGAGGCGTAATGGGTGGAGCTGAATGTGGGGGTGAATAACACAATTAATGATTGGAGTCTGATATAGCCCCCCAGTGCTAAGGAAGAAATAGAAAATCAACTACTAGCACAGATAGAAAAAGCAGCAAAAACTGGAAATGTTTTAATCATGGGAGATTTCATCTACCCTGACACTGACTGGAGTAATGACACTACAGGAACACCAAAAGGGAGGAAATGTGTGAATTTAATACAGGATAATTTTATGGTACAGTTTATAGAAGCCCCAACTAGAAATGATACCCTGCTGGACCTAGTTCTTTCTAACAATGCAGAATTTATAACAAATGTGCAAATAAAAGAGAATCTGGGTAGCAGTGACCATAATATGATTTAATGTAAGCTGTAAACAGGAAGCAAAAACAAGAAAGATACACAACAAGAAACATTTAATTTTAAGAGAGCAAATTTTCCATTATTAAGGGCGGCTCTCTGTGACTTGGACTGGGAGACAATATTGTCAAAGAACACAGAACAGAAATGGGAATGTTTCAAGTCTGTTCTACAAAAGCAAACTGAAAAATATATTCCAATGGGTAATAAGTTTAAGAAGCTAAATTTATAAGTTTAGGAGGCTAAATTTAAAACCTGTGTTGCTCACAGCTGATGTTAAAAAAGCCATAAGGAACAAGAAAAGGGCATTCCAAAAATATAAAAATGAAGGATCACCTTCATCATTAGAAAACTATAAAGAATATAATAAACGATGTAAAAAGGAGATAAAATGTGGAAAACTTGAAAATGAAAGACAGATTGCAAAGGAAAGTAAGGCTAACCCCCCAAAATGTTTCAAATATATTAATAGCAAAAAGATCAGATCTAAGCATGTAGGCCCCTTAAAGGATGTCACTGGGTTGATAACTGGGGATAAAGACAAGGCAGATTTACTGAACACTTTTTTTAGCTCTGTGTACACAAAGGAAAATGGCAGAGCTCAAGTCCAAATTCATAATAGCGATGTCACTGCCTTAAATGAGTCACAATAGCTCAGAATTGATATGACTGAGAAACAGCTGGGACAAAATAAGGTTGACAAAGCACCAGGACCTGATGGATTACATCCACGTGTCCTCAAAGAGCTGAGCTCAGTTATTTCAAAGCCAATATTTCTAATTTTTTGAGACTCTTTAGTCCGATAGATTGGCATAAGGCCAATTTGGTTCCTATCTTCAAAAAGGGAGCAAAGTTTTTACCAGGTAACTACAGACCCGTTAGTTTAATGTCCATAGTTTGAAAGGTATTAGAGAGTTTGATAAAGAATCACATAGAGGAGTTTCTGCTAGAAAATAATATTATAAGTGATAGTCAGCATGGCTTCAGGAAAGACCGAAGTTGTCAAACAAATTTACTCCCTTTTTATAGAGAAGTAAGTAAACAGGAGACAGTGGAATAGCAGTTGATATAGTGTACTTGGACGTTCCAAAAGCATTTAACATTGGACCCCACAGACGGTTAATATGCAAGTTAGGGTCATTGCCTTAAATGAGTCACAATGGCTCAGAATTGATATGATTGAGAAACAGCTGGGAAAAATTAATGTTGACAAAGCACCAGGTTAGGGTCAATAGGTTTAGGTTTAATATGCAAGTTAGGTCAATCTGTAAATGGATAGAGAACAGGCTTAAGGATCCCATCCAGAGAGTTGCAATTAATGATTCATACTCTGAATGGTGTAAGGGTATTAGTGGTGT
>NC_092864.1:2360431-2388856 GCF_032062135.1 Pyxicephalus adspersus | reverse complement strand
CCTTGAGAAGAGACGTATAAGGGGGGATATGATCACCCTGTATAAATATATAAATGGTCCATATAGAGAACTCTCTTCCCCATTATTCACTGTGAGATCATTACAAAGCACAAGGGGGCGCTCTTTGCATCTGGAGGAAAAGAAGTTTAAGCTTCGGATAAGGAAGGGATTCTTAACTGTAAGGTCTGTGACAATGTGGAATCGGCTCCCTCAGGAAGAAGTTTTAGCAAATACTATAGATTGCTTTAGGAGAAAGGTGGATGCTTTTCTAGAAGCACAGAATATAACTGGGGATTAAGGATTTAAAAAACAAATAACAGTGACTGTTGATCCTGGGAACATCTGATTGTTTCATGGAATCAGGAAGGATTTTTTTTCCCCTGTTGAAGCAAATTGTACCCGGGGTTTTTTTTATTTTTTTGCCTTCCTCAGGACCAACTATGTCTTATAGGGTTTTATAGATGGGATATGTTTATTTCCATAGTGGTTGATCTTGATGGACTTGATGTCTTTTTTCAACTTAACCTACCATGTAACTATGTAATTATATCTATACATGTATTTATAATAATTATATGTATATATAATTCTAATTAACCCCCCTAGCGGTATTCCCGAGTGTGACTCGGTGTGGGAAAAATTGCAAAATGCGGTAATCCCGAGTCACATTCGGGGTACCTTTGGGGGACCCCCTTACCTTATCCCCGCACTCCAGCGGCGATCTCAGGATCCCGCTGTGATGGCGGGGCGCTTCTCCGTCGGGGGGCGTGGCCGGGCGGGAAATTTAAAAGCAGATTACGGAGTAATCTGCTTTTAAATACCGCCCGGGTCCCCACCACCGCGATGCACGCATCTGCAGTTAGATGCGATGCACCATGCAGGATTTCTGCTTGGTGCATCGCATCTAACGGCAGATGCGATCACCAATAGTAAATCCAGAGGGTGATGCCAGCGGAGATTTCCCGCTGGCAGCACCCCCTGGATCTACTCCTGCTCGCATCTCCCGGAGGCTGATCTCGGGGTGATGCGAGCAGGAGAGTGAGCAGCGGGGACATCATCACCTACTACTGATCTCAGCCTCCGGGAGTAGGGGATGATGTCCCCGCTGCTCACTCTCCTGCTCGCATCACCCCGAGATCAGCCTCCTGGAGACGCGAGCAGGGGAATGAGTAGGGCGGGGACATCCCCACCGCATCACCCGGCAAGATGTGTGACATCTTCCGGGTGATGCGGTGGAGTGATGGATTGTGGGGGCGGGAAATTTAAAAGCAGATTACTATGTACTATGTTACTATGTAATCTGCTTTTAAATTTTTTTATACAGTGAAAAACACACAAAACACATAATAAAAGTACAAATACATATTATAGTACACCAAGCATTATTGCCCAGTGCCCTGATTTTCATTTTGCCCACTATTAGCCCTGACCTTGACTGTCCTGACTGTGATGTTGGACTTTTTACAGCACCCTGCTTCAAAATCTACCACACCCGGGATGTTTACTAAAAATGTAAATAATTTTTTTTTCTAAAATCTGCATTTAATTTATCTTCTTATTTATCAATAATATTGCACCCTTGTTTGGAAAATTTCAGTTAGAATTTTTTGATAAAAAAAAATATTTTTGATAAATTACACTGTTGTGGTCTATTATTTCATAATTTTTTATAATTATGTATTATAATTGTGTATTATATTATAATTTATGATTATAATATAATAAATATAATTATTATACCTGGGAGTTAATCCTAAGAATTACAGGCCCACAATATAAACAAAAATTTCTATGCAAAAAAAATAGGATCACTTTTTGCATCAAAAAATTACAGAATTAGAACGCTAGGGGGGTTAATGATGTATAAAAATATATATAAATATATATATATATATATATATATATATATACATATATATCTATGGAAGCAAGCAAGAACTTGTGTGTGTGCCTGTGACTTTGGTGGAAAAAATCTAGTTCGCTGGCCAAAGCGAGGTCTCGCCCGCCTAAGCCCACTGGAATTCCTTACCAGGCGGATCCTCGGGTCCGGCATCGGATGTGTTTATATCGGCGCCTCGTAAAGAGCGTAAATCAGATAATTCTTTCTGAACCAGAAAATATTAGGTCTTTTTAAATATGCTTATTTCTCAGCTAATAAAAATGTTTAAAACATTTGAACAGTCCAAACATATTTATTTAGGTCTGAGTAAAAGTCGTGTGCCATAAGAATGATTTTTTAATGCAACCTCGCCAGTGTCGAGCTCCCGGAGATAAGTGGCTCGGAACGAGCGAGCATTTCAGTTGATAAATGCCGGGTGAATTACAATACAGGATTACAATGAGAGCACAAATCTGAATTTAACCACTCTGTCTCTTCAGAGGAAAAAGACGATAAGATCTGAAATTAAGTCTCATTGTCATGCTGATCTAGCCTGGAGGCAATGTATTTTCTACTTTCCGAATAAAAGAAGTGATAACTGGAGTGTTGGATTAACAATCACAAGTTGTGCAATGCCAGCTTCCCCATATTTCAGCATACACCCATATAAAAATATATAGATAGTATATAAATCATCAATGCCAAATTCCAGTGTCTATACAGAAGCTTGTGTGTTCTGATTTGTTTGTTGATACCCTTTCTGCCAGATGTATGTACTAATCCAGCCTAAAACATTGTTGGTGTAGGAACTTTCTATAAATCAGACCAGTCACTGCTGTCCCCCTACTTGCGCTGGCTGACTGGTCTCTTGTCCACCTCTTCTTGTATTACAGACCAGGTGACTGCTGTCCCCCTACTTGTGCCAGGTGACTGGTCTGATACCCACCCCCCCCTTCCTGTATTACAGACCAGGTGACTGGTCTGTGCCAGAAAACTGGTCTTGTCTGCACCCCTTCTATATTACAGACCAGTCACTGCTGTTCCCTCTTTTTGTTCAAGGTGCTTTTATATCCCCCAGTGCTCTACTTTCTGCACCTGCTAATGGTATCATGGCTACTTTTATATGGCCATATCTTGGTTTTTAAAGGCATTTGAGTCCCACAAAGTTATAGTTATATTTGGTGGAGGTTTTGCAGCAATATTCTTCCATTTCCCAGTGGATACATGTCTCGTGTCAATTCCTGAGGAAGCGAACGGTCGATCGGCGAAACGTGTTTAATGTTTATCAAATGAGACTTTGTTGTTTACTATTGTATGTTTTTTTGTATATGTTACCTATATGTTGATTGGTTGTTCTTTTACATATAAAAAATGTTTCATGAGTAATGTAGAGAATATTTTCATTGTAATGAAATTAAATTTGCTGGCATTTTATATTATGAATACGGTCTAATATGTACCTTAAAAGTCCCTTCAGCATTTTTGGGATTGTTATTTGAGTAAATTACCTGGGATGTGGCACAATCTATTTGTACTGATAGACATGGTATGGGCTTGACTATTTTGTGTTGGTTAGCTAAAAAAGCGGGATGACTAGGGGAAGGAGGAAGGGAAGAGGAGAGCTTTAGAGTAGGAGAGGAGAAGGAGGGTGATGAGAAGTAAGATAATGAAACGAGAAAGAGAGGAGAATGGAGGAAGGGATACAGACAGGGGAAAAGAAGAGAAGATGGCGGAGGAAACAAAATAAAGTCATTTACAGAGATCTCAGCATATATTTGTGGAATTGAAGCCGATCATTTGATGGAAGTAAATGAAAATCGTATGTCACAACAAATAAAGGATATAAAGTATATAAATATAAAAATATTAAATAAACTACGGCTTTTCCCAGAACAATACAGAACACCTTATCATTCATTGGCCTCCAGCTTTGATAAGTGACTGAAGTGATGAAAGGGGGTATTCATTACTTACCCTTCACTGGTGTATCTACAATGTTGTTATTTTTTATTATTAATTGTGATATTTAACAATGAATTTATCAATTATTTCTCAAGACATCAACCATATTTTTGTTCTTTGAAATATTTAATTTAGCACAGAAGTCTTGTTGTTGCTGGAATGCTCAATACATAAATATAACATTAAAAGTAAGATACTGCCAGTATTAGGAATTATGTTTTGTAAATTATAATGACTTTTTATACATTGACCAAAATAAAATGAAAAAATGTCCAGTTAAGAAGTATAGAAATATTTCTGTTTATGTTGCAGCCTTTGGTGACTTTGTGTTGGATGACCTACACTTGGTGGATGGGCTCGTAAACCAGCAAATTACATTGCCATGTTCCCTCACAGTCCCAGACAATTGGAAAGACGATGAAATCCACATTGTGTGGTACAAAAACTTTACTAACAAATTGATGGACTGTGTGGTAAGGAACGGCATGATGCCGGTGTGCCAGGAACATTTAGACTCACCCAGAGCTCAGCTCTCCTGGAAATTCCCGGGAAATGCCGACTTGAACATCTACGACCTCCAGGAATCTGATGAAGGCCAATACCAATGCTGGATTATGTTCAATGATGCATATCAAAGACAGTACTTCTTGCTTCATATTCACAGTAAGGACTGAATTTAATGTGTGTGTGGTATTGAGAGATCCTAATGCCATAGAAAAATATTTTACCAGTATGCGTAGGGTGGGTTCACATCTGATCCTTCATGGGGTCTTCAGAACCCAAACTGAGACATCTTCCATCATTCCCAATCTGGTCTCTTTCGTATTAACACAAGGGTTCCTAAATGCATAGGTATCCATCTGTTGTATCTTAAACAGGCCAGCAAAGAATGGAATTGTTGTGTCTTAATGAATGGATCAGATTGGAACCCTTGGATTAGTCATTGAAGTTATATAGTGTGTTCTTTTTCTACATGGTGAAATCAAGGATTGGTTTGCTTTTTTGCCTATATCTTTGCTCTATATTAGACAAGCTTTGTAAGATTTTTTTTTCACATTCTCTGCAATCTTTGACCCCTGAAGATGACCTCACCATAGTTAGAACTCTACAATACAGCAGCAGTAAAAAGTAAAACTCCGGTATCATCCTCTTGCTTTAATTTGTACATTTGTTGGACCTTGGTACAGCAATTTACAGCTTATACATAATTAGTGTCATTATAGATGTGTAATTGCAAACAGAGCCTTGCAATACCTACAGGAGGATCTGTTTTCCCCTAGATTTTTTTTAACCTTGAACATCCAGCTCTTGCTAAACCTAAAAAAAAAAACACATTTGTAATACAGTGGGGAGAACTTAGAACATCGGATCATGTGACAAATGCAACCTCTTCACCCCCATTCCTGCATTTGTTTAATTAAGAAATTCAGTTTGTGATAGACACAAACTGAATTTTGGAAGAGATTTGACTCTTCTCCCATTCATCCAAAAAATAAATTGGCCTAGCATAGACCTTTAATGTTTATCTGTCCCTGTCTTTTGCTGTCGTATATTTGGTATAACCTGCACATCTTTGCATAAAATCACACAACCAAAACCCTTGCCAAGCAGCAGGCTTGGAACCTAGACAAAGCTCACACATTTTGTATAAGAGGCATCACCATCCAGATCTGGCACTTTATACCTTTTTAAGCCTGTCTGGTGTTGGCAGAAAAAACAAGGACTAAAGCTACCTCAGGGTTCATATGCAAGGACAGTGTTGCCGAATGACTGATAGTCTTTGTCTTCCAGAGAAAGAAGCAGTTCTCCGTGTTCTCCGGCTTCTTCATGTGTTTGATGTATACTGTGTATATTAAGATGCCATATTTCTGTCTGCAGGTGACACCAGTACCAAAACAGGATCATCTCCTTTTCAGGGAATTGTTAGCTGGCACGTTATAGTGGTGGTTTCCACATTGAATGGTCTTCTGGTCAGTGGATGGCCCTTTGTCTTCTTACTTGCTTTGATCCTCCTGTCTAAGAGATGCCAGAGCCACAGAAAGAAGAAATGTATTATAATCTAACTTGAAACCAACCAAGACCTATGATGACATATAAAGAATGTACCTGATGATACCTCCAACCCTGGACATGGCCAAAGACCTACGATGACATACAAAGAAAGTAACTGATGATACCTTCAGCCCTGGACATGGCCAAAGACCTATGATGACATATAAAGAACGTACCTGATGATACCCTCAACCCTGGACATGACCAAAGACCTATGATGACATACAATGAAAGTAACTGATTATACCTTCAGCCCTGGACATGGCCAAAGACCTATGATGACATATAAAGAACGTACCTGATGATACCCTGAACCCTGGACATGACCAAAGACCTATGATGACATATAAAGAACATACCTGATGATACCCTCAACCCTGGACATGACCAAAGACCTACGATGACATACAAAGAAAGTAACTGATGATACCTCCAACCCTGGACATGGCCAAAGACCTATGATGACATACATGGGTTGTTTTTACACATTTTTATCTATTGACTATGGAAAAAGGTTTTATATTTGTTCTTTTCTCACAAGTTCTGAATGTTTAGAAAACAATCTTCCTGTAATCCATTGCCAGCTACACAGATGGCACCGTTCACCCAATGCAGGAATGGCATTAGTAAAGTGTTTCATGACAGCAGAAGAGTTTTGTACCATGTAAACCATTGATTAATGCAGAACGTTTGTAGTTTCCTGAAGAAGGAGTTTTATCAAATCCCAAAAGCAAGTTATTCAATGGAGGGTTTCAAACTTCAAACTTCCTGCATTGAGATATTTCATAAGAGAGATTATGAGACATTTAGGGGCGCCCCACCAGTCAGCCGTGACTAATTTACCCAGAACCCCTTGCACTGAGAATAACTGTTGGGGTTTTGATTCTGAATCTTCTCATATTTGTGTCTTGATCTGAAAGTTTACCAAAATGAACTGAACTCCTGGTCACACCACAGGAAATTTTCTATAATCTGAGAGTCTCATAGAACGGATAATTCGGAATCATTTGGAGTTGTTTGGAATCCCACGGACAATGTTGTGTTTTACTCAAATGCAATGGAGTTTTAAATTTCATTAATTCAAATTCAACTTTTTTAAATAGTTTGTTATCACTGTGATGGTAACACATACAGGAAAAAAAAAAAACATAATTGTTTCATCTCTTAGGATAAAGGGGTAGATTGTCTCTGGGGTGTATCATGGTCACTACCAGTGAAGAAAATAAATATATAAATTATGTGAGAAAGTCATTGAGTACACTGCAGAACCCATACCAGCCAATCAGAAGTCATCTTGTGTCCTTGTGACTATTGTACATTCATAAAAAACTGAAATCTAATTGGCTGCTTTATACATGTATGCATCTTTCTGGGGTTTTACCCTGTTTTAGTAAAATGGGGCCAGCACAGACATATTAACATGTTCCGGTGTGAAGAACATATGTGATAAAACACAATAGAAGGAGCCATTTTGGACATCACAGAGCACAAATATAGAAACAACGATTTAAAAACTGAAAATGTGGCCAGAAACAGGTAAGGATCTTTCCGAGACTGACAGCCAAGCAGATGATTGGACTTCCATTGGTTCTGTTTCATGATGATGGTGACCATACTATTAACATGCATTTCTATAGTGCCAACGTATTTTACATAGTCATGTCACTAATTGTCCCTAAAAGGGGCTCACAATCTAATGCCCCAACATAGGGAGCAGCACAAAGGCCCCAGATCCTCCCCAGCTAATGGGACAGGGCCACCATCCTCAGGTACTTGGACATTCTCCACCCCATCCCATTGGCTACATGCTGCCACCCTTATCATGCCTATCATTAAACCATTAGACTGTAAGCTCTGGTGATTAGCACCCTCACATTTCTTTGCTTCATTACCGGTTATATTTGTATTTTGTATGCTTGTAAAGCTCTGCAGAACTTGCACTAGAACAATGAACAATAAATATAATTATAATGGGGAAGACTTGTTAACCTTGGAAGAATCCTTCTGTTGTATAAAGACAATAACAACCATTGTGTTGTGACATTATGTAATGCAAAGATACTAATTGTTCAATAGGGAAATAAAATAATCTTGGTTTAATAAATGGTGGAATCCAAACTCCAGCCAATTGGTTATCTTTATATTGGATGAAGCAAGGAAAGAGCCCAATTGTTTATGATGGAAATGTCCATCATAAGTCCAGAAAATGAAGGAGGATCTCCCAGGTCACAGACATCCCCACATGTCTTCTCCCAATAGTGAGGAAGTAAGGGAAATCCTCCCAAAGGGGTCATGGAAGTAATAACCTCTTCCCCCACACTATACACAGCATTCAGCCTCATTGTCTTCCATACAATCCTGAAGTTTATTGGAGATTGTTGAAAAGTGTTCGTATCTATATACATCAGAATCATCATTATTTCCAAGATGAGATTATAGGAGGTAAAGGAATCTGACAATTAAATCTTTATGAGTAATACAAAAGCCACCCTGATCTACAATACCAATCATTCACAGAGAGCTTTGTATGAGATTTTGGTGATTGTGATTGATTTGTTTTGTGATATTCACATTGGTGAATACCCGGAACATTTACTAAATATAGCATTGTACTCACTACACCCCATAATACATCAATAATGAACGCCATTGAATGTCTGATGTGCCTTCCATACACACACAAAATGCTGCACTGACCCCAACAGTTGTAACCTGCCATGTGCTAACCTTCTTCTTAAACACCCCAAAAACTCAGGACTCTGTAATATGCAAAAAATGACTCCTGGGGTTTAGCTGGGACCTTCTAACCAAGCGGCCATTCAGTACAAAGGATGTTTCGACAACCAATCAGGTGACAGAAAGCAAGAATACAATTGTACTGCCTGAGTTTTTGGGTTTATAATGTTTTTCTATTGAGGAGCTTCTGATGAACAGACATGACAGTGGTACCCGGGTCTGGGTGGATTGAGCATTGGTATTATCTTTTATTTATATATCACCAATATTTTGGTGCTGTACAAAGTTCATAGCCATGACACTAACTGTCACTCATTGGCAATCTAATGACCCCACCTTTGTCATGTGTAAATAACACATACATGCAGACCTTGTGTTGTAAAGAAGAAATAATTTTTGCCCGTGGCATATTGTACTTGTGCAGCCAAAAACTACGCCCTTGCCTGAGTTGGGCATCAAAAATAAAAGTGATTGTGGGAGAGGCAAGGGTTTGGGTGGGGGATCGTAAAAAAAGGGGGATGATTCCATTTAGGTAATAAAAACTTATTATTAACTTATTATTAATGACTCAGAACTGGTAATAAAAAGAAAGCTAGACAACAATGAAGATCTGCTGCCCTCTAATGGTAAAAGTGTGAATTACACTTAAAAGACCTTTGTTGCACTAACTGGTACAGTTCCCATCATTCTAAAGAGGACATTGAAGTGGAGGGAGAATAAAGATTAATATGTGTTTGGATTAAAGACGTCACTTACTGTCTGACTAACTGTTTTGACTAAACGATTTCGAAGGCTGAAGATTTGGATTTTACAGGAGACTTAACTCAACAATTCTATGTATATCTATCCAACACTTAAGGAGTGAAGATGCAGTTCCTCTTTTTTAAGGTTTCAAATTTCAAAAATGATCTTCTGGCTCTTGTTGTCAGTGACAGGTAATGTTTTGTCCAGCAATCAGCCCTGCTCGATTCAAGGTAGAAATACATTGTCAGCGGTTCTGAGAGGCCTTGGGGAGATGCAGGGCTGCAGGTTGGAGGAAATAACTGCTGCCATTGGATTAGGTGAAAGCTTATGATCAGGTGAATCATGAATATCTCTGCTTGCTGCTTGGCAGATTTGGCTTACAATCTAAATTTATGGATGGGCTGAAAGTCCTCTATGAGGGGGTAATAGGCTTCCCACGTGGATTGGATTGGTAACTCGGGGTGCGACAGGGATGCCCACTGAGTCCCCTGCTATATGTGTTTACAATTGACCCCTTAATTGGAAGGTCAGAGAGTGGACCATTGTGCGGGTTTCCTTTGGACATTGCTGATCGTCCCCCTTTGAGAGTGGTTGTCTATGCTGATGATGTATCTGTGATATCTCTAGGACAGATTGAAGCCTCGAGGACAACCGTGACAAGTGTGACATTTTCTGGTTAGGGAGGAAAGGAGTTTTGACCTCCCGGATACCTTCCCAGAACCTCAAGTTTTGGGGACCAGGTGAATATATTCTGCTAGATTTGGAAAGAAAGCTGGGGATGGTAATGTGGAATAACTGGAGAATCTCATACAGAGAAAGACTTGATCTGATGCACATTTACCTGGTTCTGATATTCTTGTATATTAGTTTTATCTGTCTTTTGCTATCTTCCCTGGTACATCAGGATATATAGATGCTTCTTCAAGATGGAAAAACAGGATGAACCTGGTGAATGTGACCTACCACAAGAGAGGGTGCAGAAAGTGAGAAAGATCCAGTCTCTACCTTTAGACACAGCTCCTTGGAGGAATGTAACTGCCCTCCCCCTACAAAAACCAACCAGAGATAGGTCAGCGAGTGTAAAAATGAGGGAGAAGAAAGAAAGAGTTTTTTTGAGCAAAGATATGATATATTTTCGTATAATTATGTATACAAAAAGAAACAGTCTTCAAACATAATTACGTGGTTGAAAACAACTACATCCAAAATTCGATTGTATCATCATAGGCTTTGGATGTCACTTCTATATAAAAAATAACTAACACAAAGTAAATATGACCATTTCAATTTGCTTAAAGTTCTTAAACCCGACTCATTTCGCTTGCTTGGCTTCTTCAGGGATATTGATTATTCAACACGGTCTAGATATTGGTACATAGAATTATAAACATAAGCATAGTAAATATATACAAAATTATATCAATCACATATGTTTAGATCAATTAGAGTAAATGAAAGAACAGATATCTAACATAAAATAATAGAGTATACATAGAAATAGAGAAATATATATATACCTTATTTCAAGATCCCCAAATAGGATCAATCACCATTCACGTCTCAACCACCATTAGGAATAAATTAAGCACTATTGGAATCCACACAACATATACCTTTTTCTTTCTTTTCATTGAATGTAAGTGATTTTAACATTAATATACCTACCTTTATCAATCTTAACCATACTTACTAGTTTATTATATAGTATTCTCATGCCTTCTCTTTAGCATTAAAAGGAAAAATTTCTACACAGAAGTAAGTTAACTTCCTTTTAACGAACATATGCCTTGATTTTGTCTATAGCACATATATGTACCACCCCTATTAGGTTATTGAAGTACCCAAGTGAATAAGAGTACAAACTTTTCAAATGTTATTGGGTACCATGGTCCCCTTTATTTGGGGGTCTTGAAATAAGATATATATATATATTTCTCCATTTCTATGTATACTCTATTATTTTATGTTAGATGTCTGTGCTTTCATTTAGTCTTTGAATTATTCAAAATGCTACAATTCTGGATACATATATTGTTCTAAACATATTTGATACAACTGATTGATACAATTTTGTATATATTTACTATGCTTCTGTTTACCATTCTATGTACCAATATCTAGACCGTGTTGAATAATCAATACCCCTGAAGAAGCCAAGCAAGGCGAAACACGTCGGGTTTAAGAACTTTAAGCAAAATGACTGTCATATCTACTTTGTGTTAGTTATTTTTATGTATAGAAATGAAGTCCAAAGCCTATGATGGTACAATGGATTTTTGGATGTAGTTATTTTCAACCACCTAATTATGTATGAAGACTGTTTTGTTTTGTATACATAATTATACGAAAAAATATAATGTCTTTGCCCAAAGAAAACCCTTTTTTTCTCTCTCAGTTTTACAGAAGGAGGGTGGCCTAAGTATGATCGGTGTTATTATTTTCTCCGCTGATTATTAGGTTTCATTTTATGTTTGCAGAGAACCCTCCTGGATGGGTGGGAATATTTCAGTCCTGGTTCATTGGTAAACTGGGAGAAATGTGAAAAAGCCGAGGGGATCCAGCAAGACGGCTTCCACCTTATGTTACCCTGAGTGTGAAAATACTAAAGCAATGGCAGATCACAATGAAGAACATTAAAAACCACACTAGGAAAATTCTGGAGAGGGGGATTATGTCTTGATTTTTTGATGGGTCATTAAGGAAAGTCCAGTTTTGCGGGAAGGGTTGGGATGAATTAATATGGAAAAGATTCCCATGAAGTTTAGGGATCAGACTTGGCTCACCTTTCACTGTAATCTTTATTTCGAGAGACTCTGTTTGCTGAGACCGGATTGTAGAGAATCAGAAGACATCATGGAGAACTTTCTGCCCCAATGCCCCTTCAATGTAGAAGAAAAGGGTGGGGAGGGCTCTAGATATTCCCTGTCCCAGTCACATGAGTCATGTGGAGGGGTATAAATCAAACATGCCAGACTCACCGGGATTTTGATGCTTTTTTAGTGGTCAGATATTACACTTGGAATGCACAGTGTCAGGTATGCATACAAAGAAAAATCCTTCCTGTCCAGGTGAATGATATTCTGCATGCGGTGGGGAAAAATTGGGCCTGGAGAGGGGTCCCAGATGAGGGCTAGGAGGAGTCCTGTATATGTGTGTACAGATTGTTTATAATATGTTTTTATTCTGTGATTACACTTTAATACCCCCCCCCCGTATTATTAGCAGTACCTGAGGGTGTTTTTCTCCTTCCTCATACGATAAGATGACTCTGGAGGACTTTGAGATGAAAATTTCCAGGTTTCTCTAATCTGAGTTATTCAGCAATAAACCTGCAGAGTGTAATGTGTGCAGCCTGGTAAGTACAAGAAACTTTCACTAAATTCTAGACTTTGTAACATTTTTATCCTAAATTGTGATTTGTAAATACATTGAAATTGTCAATCTGTCCCTGGGGTATTCTGTCTGCCCCTGGGGTATTCTGTCTGCCCCTGGGGTATTCTGTCCGCCCGGGTGTTCTTGAACCGTGTCACCTGTGAAGTCTATTATCTCTTACACAACACATAGCAATAATAATAAGATGTTATGGTCTTCAGGTTGCTATTTTTGATATTATAGGCAGCGGTGATGATTGACTTCAGGTAGGTGAGATTTGTTTTATTACATTTGAATCCGATTTCTGTCCAATTTTGCAGATTTCAGTTTGCTCAGGTTGTAATATGTTTATTGCCCCTTATAGGGGTATTGCTGTTCGTGTGTACAAGGGAACAGGGGAATCATTTTTACCTATACCTGATGGCTATTGTGTGTTCTTCTCAGATACAAACCCAGGAACAGAAATGTCATACATTCTCTTGTGCAATGCCGTTATGGCGAATGGAAGGGGCCAGTGGGGTGCTGCACATAATTTCTTAAAAAACATGAAAGCTCCTTGCTTCAGATCTGCTTTGATTGGCTCTCACCCCGGATGTAACCGGTGAATTGGCTTATAGGAAGAATGCCTAAAAGAATAAAATGCCTCGATGAGTGGATGTCAGTCTGGAGGGTATTCCAAAGGTAGCTGTAGTTGCATACAGAATGCCCTGGGTAAGGGCCATAGTTGAAGTTGAGCCTTTAAAGAACTGACTTCCATAAGATGGGGGGGCGGGGCTTAGGGACATTCTGACTGGGGAGGGAGGGGCTAGATGGTGCTGGACATCCTACACCCAGGAGCCGCAGCTTCCAATCCACATTGTGAGAAGCTTGCAGTGTGCAGCGAAAGCAGGGGAAGCCATTTCAGTCCATTGGAAGAGCTTGTGCAATGGTGCAGAACTGAGATAAGGCTGGAGGGCAGATTTAATGAAGGGAAGGGTGAAGGGCAGAATTAAAGAAAGGGAGGCTGGAGGGCAGATTTATTGAAGGGAAGGGTTAAGGGCAGATTTAATGACGAAGTGAGTAAAGGGCGGATTTAATGAAGGGGAGGCCAGAGGGGAGACTTAATAAAGGAAAGGTTGAAGGGCAGATTTAATGAAGGGGAGACTGGAGGGCAGACTTAATGCAGGGGAGGCTGGAGGGCAGATATAATAAAGGGGAGGGTGAAGGGTAGATTTATTGAAGGGGAGGCTGGAGGGCAGATTTATTAAAGGGGAGGGTGAAGGGCAGATTTAATGAAGGGGAGACTGGAGGGTGGAGGGCAGATTTATTAAAGGGGGGTGAAGGGCAGATTTAATGAAGGGGATGCTGGAGGGCAGATTTAATGAAGGGGAGGTTGGAGGGCAGATTTATTAAAGAGGGGTGAAGGGCAGATTTAATAAAGGGGGGGCTGGAGGGCATATTTAAAAAAGGGGAGGGTGAAGGGCAGATTTAATGAAGGGGAGGCTGGAGGGCAGATTTAATGAAGGGGAGGTTGGAGGGCAGATTTATTAAAGAGGGTTGAAGGGCAGATTTAATAAAGGGGGGGCTGGAGGGCATATTTAATAAAGGGGAGGGTGAAGGGCAGATTTAATGAAGGGCAGGCTGGAGGACAGATTTAATGAAGGGGAGGCCAGAGGGCAGATTTAATGAAAGGGAGCATGAAGGTCAGATTTAATGGAAGAGAAAGGAGGGTAGATTTTAAATCAGCCATCAATGGTGTTTTGTGCTGAGCACATTTAGCCTCTGATTGTAAATTTAAATAATGTAAAGGATTTAGATGATGGTGATGGAGGTCAGAGGCAGATTACTACATATACAATATTTGCATACAGAAGAGGGGTCCGAACACCAATATCCTTATGATGGAAGACTGTGATGTCTTAGAGCCATGAGTTTGTATTCTAGGGGTCGGTAATATTCCCTCCTCTATTTTCAATGTGTTTTCCTCTCTCCTGCATCAGGTGGCACTCTGACTTGTAATGTCAACACACCATAAATTGGCTCGAGATTCGGTGCCACAATTCTGAGGGCGGCTCCTTCCAAATTCCAAGAAACATTTACAGCATTTTGGTCATTACCATTGTATTGATAACGACAATTATTAATATTAGTTTACTAATGAGAAACATTGTAAATCATTCTTACAAGGAAGTGGAAAACAGCCAGAGCCCAATTTATGAGGGGCACCAAACAAGGTGTGAGAGGGCCACACGTGAACCCAGAATGCAGATAAGGAATGCCAATAAAACACAATCCTGCTGAGATGATTGTACTACGATCAGAGTTTGTAGTTGCCAAAACTCTCTGTCCTCCAATTGGGAAAAGACGGAGCTGTGCTCAGGTCTGGGGGAGGGATGAAAATGTAACAATTTGCACAGCCTGAAGAGACCCTGTCACATAGGTGAGGCAGGTGCAGTGGAGGATAAGGTGGGTATATGGTGGGGAGACCATCACGCTAGTGTCACCAGAACAAGAGATGAGCGGGAATCCTTCCGTAGGGCTGCTCTGGTAATAACTTTCTGGGAAGCGGATTTGCAAACCTTTTAAGATCCCCACCAAGTTCCTTTTTCTTTTGGGACAAGAAGAGAAGAGTAATATCTCCATTGGGGCAAAAATGTTATAAAATTATCTGACGGGCTAAAGGTTAGGGCTGTACATCACATTGATATCCAATAAATACTACAGAGACTGAGGAAATACAATTTTCTCCTCTGATGTTCAAGAGTCAATGATCACCAATGGTAAAACTTGGCAAATGTTGCATTGTTTTTAGGTTCTAGGCAAATTTCCTCCTGGAACCTAAAAACAATGCAAGAGGTTAAAGGGCCCCAAGGATTGGCCCCACAGTGTAGCACCTGAGAGTGAAAATGAGTTAAACTGCTCAATCACACTGTGTCTTATACTTTGTGCATTTACTTGGTGGAGGAGATGAAATTAGGGTGATTTAAAGTTTTTTGGGGGGACGCCATGAGTTTCAAATGGCCAGTATAAAATGGCAAGTATACAGGACCTATGCTTGTGTCTAATAAAGGGCCCCAATGCAATAAAATATGGAGGTGGAGGTGGCAAAGAGACCTTATTTAGATGACACATGGAGGAGAAATAATACGGGGAGGTAGTAAAGCCTGATTCGCAAGGAATTATTCATTGGAAATCTCTTCCACAAAAAAAACAAAACAGAAATAAGAAAGTAATAAGGACAACTGTCAGCAACAGAGATCAACACTACAAAATTTCTGTCTATGCTTAGGTCTAATCTTACCTGAATTCTTTCCAAAATCTACAAATACTAAACCTATGAAGAGAGAATTTTGACCTTCTGTTGACTTATATATCTGAATGCTGATTGGTTGGTTGCTGGGACTGGGAGGTCACATGGTATGCAAAGTCACTGGGATGGCTTAAAAACTAGAGTCGGGCTATTCCTTCAAATAAAGTGCAATTTGGTGAAAATACATCATAGTGATAACATTTGGGGAAACTAAATGTTGAAACTAAAGCAATTGAGTTTGCAAAATTTGCCTGCTTAACCTAAAGAGGAGCTTCTCTTTTACAGGACGGGCTATGCAGGGAACTCCAGAAAAGCCTAAGTTATTGAAACTATTCTTGTTCTGTGTTTCATTTTCATTCAGTTTAACTCTTTGCTAAAACTAACATTTCTTTATCAGTTTTTAGAACCTGCTTTTGGGAAATGGTGCCCATAAAGCCGGTGGTTGGGATAGTCTCTAGGGAACACCCAGAATCCCACCATTGGTTGACCTCGTTCCTCTCTTCTCTACCCGGAGTCAATGATGTCCCATGCATTCACCTCTCTAGAGATATCTCTCCGGATTTCAGAGAAGAAATGTCTCAATGTGACTTTGTGGTTTTCTACAATCCAAACAGAACAGAAGGAAAGAACGAAGAAGAGGAACACAGAAGAGGAGAAAACTTCATGGTTATCACCGAGACTGAACCACCCATTGATAAAGATCTGGTACTTGTTTCACAAATGATGGGTAGGGAAAAAGGACATTTTCACCAATGCTTACTATTGTTGTCACTTAATGTTATTCAGTTTAATCCTCCAGAGGAAGCCTCTGATTTCCTGCAAATAAGTTTGTGTTGCCAAATGTTTCACGTAGACAAAGTAGATGTAACCACCAAGTGAATGATGAAGTCTATTTCACTTTACTTTATTGCCACAAACACTGTTGCACAAAAATTTCATAAACGTGGGGTTCATTCTTTGATACTTTATTGTCCATCGTATAAATGTTCTGAATGCATCCCTTAAAAACATACCAAATAACACTCAATACTAAATTAAAACATATCCAAGTGTTTGAGAGTCAGATTTTTGAAGCATCATCTAACCTGTAAAACTGTACAGAAGGCAGAGATTCTGGCACCAACCAGCACCCATCTGACATCAGGTCCCTAGAATTGGCTACTGGGGCCACCAATGACAGCTAGGAGGCTGCAGGATGAGATAGAGTGTACGGACCAATAGCAGTGACCGATACAGCTGGCTAATGATCAAATTCTGGAAGTTACGTTCACCTTCATGAAACAGCTCCTCTGAATGGTATTTTCATAATCGCATCCTATATTCTTTTTGCTAGCAGTTTCTTAATAGGGCCAACTGGGCTCACATCATTAATTTTTATTAATTCAATTTATCTGGAGACAAGGATATAAAGTGCCCTAAAAACAACTTCAAACTAATTTTCTGTGTTGTGGCTTCTAGAAAAGAAAAATATTCTGATTGTGACTGATGAACCAGAAAGGGGAACCTCTGAGGAGAAAATACAGAACCTCCAGAACCAGGATAGTTATAGGCTATGGATGCAGGAAGTCATCCAATTCCCTGGACCAGAGAAAACGTTTCCTTCGGATTCAACACACTTTAATATGATACCCAATGATCCCCAAAACAGAAATCCATCCGGAATCCCAAGCCCAAATGGATCAGTAAAGAGAGCTGATATGAATTCTGTTTCAAGAGGTTTGTGAATATGAATAGTATACTTTAGCTTTGTGAATGGATACATAAGAAGCAATATTTATAAATGTATTTGTTTTCTCAGCTGATAGTGAAGAAACTTCAAGTTCTTTGGATGATGGGCTGACAATATGGAGCAGCAGGGGCCAACCTGACAGCACCTCGAGCAATGTAGATATTGTATTTGTGGTTTTCTGCCTTTGACTTCCATCATACTAATCATTTAAATTCTCGATTTTAAAATGTGCTCAACACAAATTAAAGCTTACCTAAAATCTCCCCTCCAGCCCTACCTCCATTAAATCTGCCCCAGCCTCTCTCTCAATAAATCTGCCCTCCATCCTTCCTAGGAATCCAATGTACATCCAGGTAAAAGAAGAATCAATATTACACTGTACTGTTTCATCCATGACAGCTCCTTATTCCTCTCTTCTATTCCACAGGAGGACATTGAAAGCTTTCCTGAGGATACTCACAAGAAGAGTACTGTCCAGGTGGGTAGAACTGTGGCCAGGTTTTGGATATTCCAATTAGTAATTTTCTTAATAGTTACTCTTTTAGTTTTAAATTATGTGCATAACTTTGGTTAATTGTTTTCCTGGGTTATCTATGTGAACAAAGAGAACAAAGCTTTGTTATTACTAATTACCAAATCAGTGCTGCCATAATAATCACCGTCTTGGGTCATAAAGACGTCCTTTGGTTCATAGTGGTAAACCTAAGAATAACCCAATTCCTTTAGGGCTCCTCTGTTCCTCAGTATTCCACCTACAAAAGTCTCTTTTATGGCGCAAACACAGGTCCTGCATAGTTTAATTGAACTGTAGGGAGTTAAGCAGACCCCATAACATTACTAAAAAATACAAACTGACCTTTATTCAGCCTTTAAATTTGGGCATAATTTTACCCAAAATGTCAAGGCTTCCAATGTCCCAACTGCTCTGCTCCTTTAGGAGTCACTGAGAACTAGATGATACTTAGAATCTTTAGATAAGCCTTCCTCAACCTTTTTACTATGATGGAACCCTTGAAATAACATTTTGGCTAACAGGGAAGCCCTTCTATAAATTCTATATCCACAGCACACAGTATATTAGTGTGGTCAGTAAGAAGAATGTCTCTCCCATTGCTGGCCATTAGTAAGAATGTCACCCTTACAGATAGCCAAAAACATCATTGGTGTCACTTAAACTGACCGTGTTGCCCAAGGAAACCCTAAAAACCTCAGGGGGAACCCTGGCTGAAACGCATTGCTATAGAGGAATGACAGTATAAATGGTTACCAGATGACTTATCCATGAAACACTTCTTCTATCTTTCAGAAATACTTCTATTGGATTGCCATTCTCATTATTTTAAATATTATGATGTTAATCACGGGATTAGGAATCAATGAATTGAACAAAGAAAATCGAAAAAACATTTCAGACATGCCGGAAAACTCTACCCATTACCCAGGGTCCACCATCATAGCAACGTCAAGAGACTCCATGGGCCAAACTACCACCTCTCTTCCGCTATACTCAACACAAACTACCCCAACCACAATGACTTATACTACAATGCATACAACATATAATTCCACAATAACCAATGTCACAAACATGATCACAACACTAACAAGTAATACAAATACTACTCATCCAAATACCACCCCACCAAGTCCAGGGACATCTACCGACTTATCAGAAACTACCATCAATGTAACATCAGGACACATTGTAGATGACAGAACCAGCGCTCCTCCTGTATTTACAACACAGAACACAACGCCAAGGAATTATACTGGTGAGTATACAACATATAATGACACAAAACCAACTGATTACACTAATGATTATGTCACAGTGACAACACAACCAACCCACACAAGCTCCCATCTCAACGTGACTACAACAAGTATAGAAATGTCTACTGACTCTCCAGAAATTACCATTAATGTAACATTGGAACACACCGTAGATGACAGAACCAGCGCTCTTCCTATGATTACAACACAGAACACAACACCAAGAAATTATACTACTGAGAATACATTAACAAGCACAAGCTCTACTCTGACTACAACAAGTGTAGACATTTCTACTGACGTATCAGAAACTACCATCAATGTAACATCAGAACAAATTGTAAATGAAACAACCAGAGCTCCTCCTTTATTTACAATATACAACACAACACCAAGGAATTATACTACTGAGTACACAACATATAATGACACAAAGCCAAAGGATTACACTAATGATTATGTCACAAGCTCTCTTCTCAACATAACTACAACTAATGTAGACATTTCTACTGACTCTCCAAAAATTACCATCAATGCAACATCAGGACAGATTGTAGATGAAAGCACCACAGCTCCTCCTGTATTTACAACACACAAAGTAACACCAACAAATTATACAACTGAGTATATAACATATAATAACACAAAGCCAACTGATTACATTACAACAGCTGGGACGAGCTCTCCTCTAAACATGACTACAACAAGTCTAGAAATGTCTACTGATACAACAAATAATGGCACAAAGCCAAAAGATTACACTAATGACACAGCTACAACACAATCAGTGGAGACAAGCTCACTTCTCAACTCGACTACAACAAATGTAGACATTTCTACTCATGATTCAGAAACTACCAACAATGTAACATCAGGACACATTGATGAAAGCACCGCCTCTCCTCCTGTATTTACAACACAGAACACAACACCAATAAATGATACTATTGAGTATACAACATATAATGACACAAAGCCAACAGATTACATTAGTGATTATGTCACAGTCCCAACACTTTCAGCTGACACAAGTTCTCCTCTGCAAATTACTACAGGTCTAGAAATGTCTACTGATTCTCCAGATACTACCATTAATGTCACATCAGGACACAATATAGACACAAAGCCAACAGATTACACTAATGACACAGTGACAACACAAACAGCTGACACAAACTCCTCTCTAAACACAGCAAGTACAGAAATGTCTACTGTTTCTCCAGAAACTACCATCAATATAACATCAGGACACATTGTGCAAGAAAGCACCACCTCTCCTCCTGTATTTACAACACAGAACACAACAACAGGCAATTATACTACTGAGTATACAACATATATTGACACAAAGCCAACAGATTACATTAGTGATTATGTCACAGCGGCAACACTTTCAGCTGACACAAGTTCCCCTCTGAACATTACAACAAGTCTAGACATTTCTACTGACTCTCCAGAAATTACCATCAATGCAACATCAGGACACAATGCAGATGAAAACACAACCACTCCTTTATTTACAACACAGAACACCATAATGCCAACAAATGATACATCTGATTACAGCACAAGCATTATCACTACTGCAGATAATGGCCCCATTACAACAACCACAACACTTACTGCAGCGATAACAATTTTTAACATGTCAACACTAATTCCAGGAGATACGTCCCCACATCCGAATGATTCCACCCAGGAAAGTTTCATGACTGATCCTGAAACAAAAACAGAACCTAGAGTTACTTCGGCCATCATGACTACTTTTGGGTTACCTTCTTCTATTCCGGTACAGACAACTCCTCCTAACATAGTTTCTACATTAGAAATGATTACAACAATCACAAAAAACACAACCCTCTCTTCAGAGGATACTACAATAGAAAGCAGTATCACCCTACCTGAAACTACACCCTCAATCCCAGGATATATAACACCAAATTCTGTAAATATAAGTTCTGCTCTACCTACACCAGGAGAAACGCCTCCATTAACAGAAGACACCACCTTGCCCAATTCTGAAACTCCTCTCTCACTTCCTGTACATGCTTCAACTATTAGAACAGCACCATTAATGCATACCACTTTTACAAGATATATATCTGCAGATGTGGAGGTTACTACTATGGAAAACAATGGAAGTAATCCTTTAACTACACCTTCCCTTCCAGACCTTGTAACCTCCATAACCAGTTCTGAAATACCCACCCTAGTTTCAGGAAAAACATCTTCCAATGTTGAAGACAGGACCACCATTCCAAGCCCAACTTACCCACCTTCAGGTCCTGTGCACACAGTTACATCTGCCACTGTGTTACCATCAGAGATCATTTCATTATTTACAGGCAATGCTACATCAAATGTGGCGCTTCCTACTCAGGATGTAGAAACTGGTTTTCCAAATACGACACCCGTACCTGGGTTTATATCACCCATAACTAGTTCTAAGGCACCTACGTTATTCCCGGGAGCTATGTCTCCTGTAGAACAAACTGCAATTAATATGGGCTCCACTGTTGGTGACTCTGGACCTTCAATGTCAATTTCTGAGCTCTCACCATCAGCTCCAGAACATACAGTCACAATCACATCATCACAGCCATTTACTATGGTCACGTCCTCAAATAAAGTTCCAACTACTTTAGAAAATATTAATACAACTGAAACAAAAGCAACTATTTCAGAACAAATAGGTAGTTCTCCTGCCACAAATAGTTCTGACAGTCCCACTGCAGAGTACACAGACCCATCAACAACCATAGCTAGTTCTAAGGTGACCACAATAATTCCCACTTTGACACATTCACAGAACAATACTGAAAACAATATAACTTTTACTCCTGAAGTTGCAACATTGTTTTCAAGAAGAGTAAGCTCAGCTTCTCCTATTTCCACAATACCTTCCCTATCGTCACCAGATACCACCCTATTTGTGGAAGACCCTACCACAAATAAAGCAATGCTTACTAGTTCTGAGAAAGACACATCCTTTGATAATGTAAGAACACCAACATCTAATCCAGGAAATGCAAACCAAGAGTCTACCATGATACTGCAAGGTAACACAATAAAATATTTCACTGCTTTACAAACTGGAACACTTGGCCCTGAAACTGCCACCTCTAATCTCTGGACTGTAACGGTTGGTGCTGAAGGTGTTACCTCTGAAACTCAGACTGGAACACTTGGTCCGGATGGTGCCACCTCTGATCTACTGATTGGAACTCTTGGTCCTGAAGGAGCTACCTCTGATCCCCAGACTAAAATTTCTGAACCTGAAAGTGCCACCTCTGATCCTCAGACTGGAACGTTTGACCCTGAAGGTGCTACCTCTGTTCATCAGACTGGAACTCTTGGTCTTCAGGGTGCTACATCTTATCCCCAAAGTCTTGGTCCAGAAAGTGCCACCTCTCATACAAAGACTTAAGCTGTTGGTCCCAAAAGTTCTACCTCTGACCCAAAGACTAAAACTGTTGATTGTAAAACTCTTGGTTCTGAAAGTGCAATCTCTGACCCCCCACTAAAGCTCTTGGATCAGAAGGTGCCACCTCTGATCCCAAAGCTAAGATTCATGGTCCAGAAGGTACCAACCTTGATCGTTAGACTGGAACTTTGACCCTGAAGATGCCATCTCTGATAATCAGAATAAATCAATTGG
This sequence comes from Pyxicephalus adspersus, assembly GCF_032062135.1. Taxonomy (NCBI): domain Eukaryota; kingdom Metazoa; phylum Chordata; class Amphibia; order Anura; family Pyxicephalidae; genus Pyxicephalus; species Pyxicephalus adspersus. The sequence goes on along the minus strand of NC_092864.1, from coordinate 2,365,662 downwards.
TCCTGAGGGATGTCCTTTCATCCATGGCCTTAAGGATGTCACATTTGGTCTCCAAAAAACATTCACCACAAAAAACATCTCTGGTGTTTCAATAGGCTCAGATCCGTGATGCAAGAATATTGTTGCATGGAAGACTAAAGCTTCTAAAGTAGACTAGACTTCTGAATCAGAAGACTAAATATAACTTAATAATATTTAAGAAACTGAACAATAAAATGAGCTTTATAAGCTTCAGTAACAGTGAACTTACTTAATGACCATAAGTTTTAATAATGGTGTAATTTAATTATCTTATAATACATCTAAAATATATATTAAGCAATGTAATATGTAACACAGTTCCTAGAGATTAATTAAAGTTTTGGGAAATTAAAACAAAATAATTATTGGTGGCTAAAAAGCTATAGGAGCTGGAGCCAGCCTGGGTATGAATCTATGCAGAACAGTGCAATCCCATTCAGTATTTACTGCCGCAGTGATAAAGATAGAAGGGGAAGGGCGTAAAAAAGCTATTTAGGAAAAAAAAACACATTTTTGCTGTACTTAGGAGTTATCTACCCTTATATTTAAAGTACAAATTATGGTGATAGATCCGCTTTAATTGTTCACCCAGCTATATAAAAATACAAACATTGAGAACAAAATCTTTATTAAATGTTATTAGTTCTTCATACAATATAAACTATTAAAAACATACACACAAAATAGATAAAGGATAAGCTGATGTGAGAGGTGGAGGTTTACTGGACTTTACGTATGACTTAAATACGACTTTGAGTTGACTTTGTTTTTATTTTGTGTTATACTTTTTTGAACTTTTGTAGATATATAAAATTTTTGAAAATATGAAATCTGTGTGATAAATATGTCCAATTTTACATTTTTACTGCAAGAATAAATATTTAACTGACAATTCTGTGATGACTTTTTGTTTTTAGTGTGGCATCAAAGGAATCTATTTGTCCCTTTCCTCAGGGGTGGGGGGATTCTACAAATAGCTTCTACCCATGGTAAGTCCAGAGAGAATAACTAGGGAGTCCAATCTGCAGATGCTGGATCTTTAAGAATCAGCACTGCTGTACAAGTGACTGGGCCGCTGGCAGGTTTCCAGCCGCTGGGGCGTTCTGGAGGATTGCTCAACCCCAAGTCAGGTCTGAACATAGCCCCAAAGTGCAGAAAATAGGAGATTTATAAAACACAGGCAAACAAAAATGGCAAACATGTATGACCATATGTGCCATGCTACAGAAAAGATAGTCATTGCGTTCCAAAAGTAATTCCAATCCCTGTTCTTTAGGATTTTGGAGCCGCTGTCTTCTATCTAATTATTGTAGTCAGTCCTGGACAGTGTCAGCTTGTGGGACTGTCACATGGAATTAGTTTGTGGATAGCAAAAATTGTGCAGTTTCCAGTGGTGTCATTGATTTTTGTTGACCGTGGACTAAATCAATGGCCTTTTGAGATGACCCTGGATATCTCTGACTCAACATAATAATAAAATTAGACAGCATGAATCTGTACTAAAGCCCTGAAGAAGGGAGATTTGTGTGCCAAAAACATATCCATATGTGCCATCCTTTGTGATGTATTCTGGACTTCAAGTCTAATGGTTGGTGGGCACCTATGGACCAAGCAGTGGTCTAATAACCACACCTACATCACAAGGATATACATATTAAGGCATGTGTTCCATCCTCTTCCACTCCAAGACAAAGCCCAACAGCAGTGTTTCTCAACCAGAGTTCCATGGTACCCTTGGATTTCTCCAGAGGTTGTTCGGGGTTCATGGAGCAATGAGCAGTTTGTGCCTTTCAGGTCAGTTTAAGTGACACCAATGGCCATCAGTAAGGGTGACATTCTTCCCAATGGCCAGCAATGTAAGAGGCCAAGCTAATGTACTGTCAGCTGTGGATATTATAACATTAGAAGGGGTTCCTGCAAGCTATTTCAAGGGTCCCCCATGTTTAAAAGGTTGAGAAACACTGATTTATGCTATAAGTATATCTGGATATGTACATGCCAGGCTGATGCACATGATCTATACATACACATACATATATGACACTCTGTCCTGTCCACTAGCATGTCACTGGTCATGGTACAATCGTATATTTACCCTATAGGAATCCGAATGAATTACTTTCAGGATGTGTACCATGCATAGAGGAAGGAAACTCTTCACCCTGATACTTCACCACTGCAGAACCCAGACGTTATACCACCAGATTAAAAGAATGAAGAGGGTAGGAACTATTAATATCAAATTTATGTTCATCATGGTCCGCATCTGGTTCTGGAAAAGAAAAGAAGATATTCAGATCCTGTGGACAATGTTACAATGTGTATTCCATCATAAAGCCGTGACCACAACCTCAAAGTACAATTTCTAACAATCTACATCTGGAATGGTTTTTGCTGAGAAAAGGTTGCTGTCAGCCAGCTTTGCCTGCGATGCCGACTTCATCCAAAGAAATTCAAAGCAATGCAAGTCAAATGCAGCTTTGGAACATCCATCTACACTACAATAATCTGCAGGCACGAGGTTGACGGGTATTTTAAATGTAGAAAAATGGCTCAGTTGGATTTCCTCAGCTTACCATGAATGTGAAAATAAAAGCCAGTCCTTATTCATCAAATCATTTGGCTGTATGTATGGCTGGCCTGTGTCTGAATTATCTGAACAAAGCGGAAATTGATATTTGACAAATAACATGCATAAACGTGAGATAGAAAAGACCCCGGGCCCCCATCACTCATTGATACCCAGCTATATTTCCATCGATAAAACTCCATATTTACCTTTTGTGCAATTCGCAGTGTAGGAGTTACTGTAGCTCCTGTCAAAAAAAAAAAAATCACATTTTAGCTAAAATACTTTACATGCAAAAATTGGTGGCAGATATTACATCATCTGTTCTAGGAATGCAGAGCCCATCTGGGTGCACCTACTGGTCATGAATGGTCCGGATCCAAGGGGAACCATTTGTGGGTCGTTACCCGAAATGAAAATCTACAAACAATTTTAAGGATTACACAAATATCAGATGGCCTGATGTTCTTTTGCACCGAATGCAAAATGATCACCATATGGAATTCATTTTTAATGTGGGCAGCACAGTGCTCAGTGGTTAGCACTCCAGCCTTTGCAGCGCTAGATCCCAGATTCGAATCCCGGGCAGGACATTATCTGCATGGAGTTTGCAGGTTGTGTCTGTGTGGGGTTCCTCCCACATTCAAAAACATACATTTAGGTTAATTGGCTTCCCTTTGAGGGACAGTTAGTGTCATGCTTATAGACTTTGTACAGCGCTGTGTAATATGATGGCACTATATAAATACCGTATACTAGTAATATAATGGCAAGTCCACAGAAAAGGATGGTGAAATGTTGTACATTGACCCCACCATGGATAATATGAGTCCCTCTGGTAGAGTAGATGGTTCTTTCCATGGATTCCCACCATAGATGTAGAATTCCCCCTACCTTCAATGATTTGCCTCATCCTCTGCTTGTTGGAGAAGTTCACCTGGTTGGTGTCAGAGCTGAGTTTCACCCCTGAGGTGAAGAGGAAGAGTTCCCGGGCCATTTCCCCAATACTGGGCTGAGAACTCAGGATTCGGTTCTTCTCCTCGTTGCTGTTGTTATCCAGATCATCGATCACCACAATGACATTCCTCTTTCCTATGATCAGAACAAAACTCTAATTATTCAGTGTTTGAAGAATATATCCAGGGTAAGAACAGCCAATGTATACCATATCTGCACATTTCCCCATGTTCGGTGTGGAAAACTCGGGAAATACCTATTGATTGCCCAGTCAGCTGACAACACACTGACTCTGCTGAACAGAGATCCCAAGCAGAGTTGTCAGCCCTCATGTGTTGTACTAGATAACTCTTCCCTTTATATTATGGAGATGGGGGTCGGTGAGGGTTTGTATTCCAGCAAGGGACAACTAGGCAAGGTGAGAAGGAACTGCTTGGAATGCCAGTGCAGCAGAGTCAGTGCGTTGTCAGATCACTGGATTTAGGGTGAATTAGGAGACATTTTTCTGTACTGGCAAAGTTACCGTGTTTCAGGCAGATCAATAAATACTCTTCTGTACTCTTATTATTACCGCTCATATTACACAGATGTTTCATGTTTGTGATTTTCTTACCCAGGGTCTTGGACAGTTGTCGCAGCTCATCGTCATAGAGGGAGTCGGTGACGTCTGTAACGTTGACGCGACCTCTGGTCTTCGAGTGATACAAAATGGTGAAGGTGTAATTTTCCGGGTGGATTTGGGAGGAATTGTTGATGCACACAGACTGTACTTCCCTCTCAGACAGAAAGGAGTGCAGGAAATCTATCAGCCATCGATATGTCCCAGGAGCCTCTCTGGAGATAATACCGACCACCATAATGATTCTGCAGACAAAATCCAAAGTAAAAACATGGAGGAAACACACAAAACACCCAAATGGCAACAATTCAGCCACCAATCTACAGTCAGCTAATGAGAGCCAATCTAATATAGATATTTATCGGCTGACATTTCATTATATTACACACATGTATGTCTGTAGTCCATGACCATCCCTTGTAGCAGGTCTGCCGTCTCTAACTATAATATGCCTACAGTCTCTGGCAGTCTCCCATAGTATGTCTGCAGTCTCTGACAGTCTTCAGTAGTATGTCTGCAGTCTCTGACAGTCTCCTATAGTATGTCAGCAGTCTCTGGCAGTCTCCCATAGTATGTCCTCAGTCTCTGGCAGTCTCCTATAGTATGTCAGCAGTCTCTGGCAGTCTCCTGGAGTAGGTCTCCAGTCTCTGGCAGTCTCCCATAGTATGTCTGCAGTCTCTGGCAGTCTCCAGTAGTATGTCTGCAGTCTCTGACAGTCTCTCATAGTATGTCTGCAGTCTCTGGCAGTCTCCAGTAGTATGTCTGCAGTCTCTGACAGTCTCTCATAGTATGTCTGCAGTCTCTGGCAGTCTCCTGGAGTATGTCTGCAGTCTCTGACAGTCTCCAGTAGTATGTCTGCAGTCTCTGACAGTCTCCAGTAGTATGTCAGCAGTCTCTGACAGTCTCCCATAGTATGTCTGCAGTCCCTGGCAGTCTCCTATAGTATGTCCTCAGTCTCTGGGAATCTCCTATAGTATGTCTGCAGTCTCTGGCAGTCTCCTATAGTATGTCTGCAGTCTCTGACAGTCTCCCATAGTATGTCTGCAGTCTCTGGCAGTCTCCTAT
>NC_092864.1:2342718-2359783 GCF_032062135.1 Pyxicephalus adspersus | reverse complement strand
TCCCATAGTATGTCTGCAGTCTCTGGCAGTCTCCCATAGTATGTCTGCAGTCTCTGGCAGTCTCCCATAGTATGTCTGCAGTCTCTGGCAGTCTCATGTACTATGTCTGCAATCTTTGAATGTTACGGTAATACGCAGATAACAAAAACTTCAATCTCAGATTTAACCTGGGACAATGTTGGGTTTGTAGGAAGATTGTAGAACTGGACACTGTCCCTGGAAATAGCCAGGACTTCTAGGAGCTGAGACTGGTGAAGCAGAAGTTTCTATGGCACAGAGAGAACAGACAGATCCTCCATACCTCCTCTATAGCTCAGTGTATGGGCTGGAAATGCTCAGCGGAGTTCTTCCTGTTTCCTTCACATGACACAAGAAATCCAAAGATTCACTTTCACATTTGTTTCTGTTAACTCTTTTGTAGCCTTGAAATCACTGCTCATAGTAAATAGAGGAAAGCTCCGTTTCCCCCCCTCTATGTATGTACTATATATATTTCTGTATGTATGGGGAATATTTTATTTCTTTTCAGGATGTTTTTATTAAATTATAATAGCTCATTATTATACTATATATATTATATATATATATATATATATTATACTATATGAATAGTGTCCATCTTCACCAAGTCTTCCTTCATCTCCAATGGCCAGGTTTAGATAATAAAGCAGTAGACACTACGGACAGAACCAGCTGACATTGTGCAGAAACATTCTGATCACAACAAAATGAGGGCTAATTTACCCTGGAAAAGGGCTTGCGGTGCCTTTCCCGTTTCCTCATCCCAGGAACATGTCGCGCCTCCTAGTGTCAGCCTATAGGAAATGAATAGGGGCGGCAATGAGCGGGATACCAGTACCACTCTCTGTCACTTCTATTTAAACAACAGGCAAGGTCATGTGCCCAAATTATAAGTGTGATGGGAATTAATCCAGGGAATAATATCATCACCATCATCATCATCATCATCATCCTCTACTAACATCACTGATGAATTCATCTTCTTCATCTGTCTGCATTTATCTCTCCTTCTACAGGTACGTCTCCTATCCTGCCAGCCATAATCCACCCCTGCGTATCCAATTATTGTTTGGCTTGCAATCTTCATTTGATTGTGTATAGTACGCCACCTATTCTGCCAGCCGTCACGTGCAGATTCTGCTTGGATTCAGAACCAGCGCCACTGTACAAGGTGCAGCCATGGGGAGACACGCAAATTGGACAATTAGAAGAGTACCTACCCTCAATCAGTGACTTAATCGCTGGATCACATCACAAGTCCACCAAATGCACACACTGACTTTTCATGATGATCACAATCCTGTGATCTGATGGGGGTTTTAATCCATCGCGTTCAAATATTGAGCATACAGGTTACAGTATTAGTTCATCTTGGGGAACCCCGCTCTCCTACCCCAGGCCCCATATTTGCCTCTAACAGCTGAAACCGCCTGTCTGTAACACAGCCAACAAAAATCTAGCAGAGGGTCGTCCATGCTTGCATGGTAATCTCCGATAGACTTGTATAGGATGTTGCTCCAATAATACAGAGAGCCATTACTGCACAGCCATGGCAGCCCAACGTTGGATCTTTGCTAGTCTGCTGCATGTAATAGGCCTGACTGCTTAAAGCTCTACAAGACCGGAGAGTATAAACTATAATGGGAGAACCTGGGTGATCCAGCAAACTTCATTTATGGTAGCCTATCGTCTCAGTCTTGGACAATTTTATTAAATCGTGCCCAATGTGAGAGGCCAAAGCAATCATTAGAGGTTAGTATGGAGCTATAGGGGGAGGTGAAGGTCAGGTTGATTCAGTTATACTTTTGCACTCTTTAGGACAAATCTTTTATATTAAAACATTGAATTTTCATTACACTGCTGATGAGTGGTCTTAATATCTGGCCTAATGTTAAAGAATAATTGCCGATGTGTCAGTCCGTTACGCCATTCTTCATAGGAGGCACCTGAACCAAGTGTGGTTCTCTTCTCTACTTTAAACTTTAGTTCCTCTGTAATACACCCAGTGTGAATGTCTGTTAAAAAAAATTCCACTCCAAGCTATCTGCACTTTTCATTGCCTGTCTGTGACACCCCTGGAGGTGCCTATAGATGGGTCACATGGTCAGTATTTTCTAGAAAATGAAAGTGAGCTAATGTGTAATGTGAATCATTCACCAGGGGGCAGATAATAGCGGCATACATCTTTGTGCTCACGACTGATATACAGACAGAGGGATGAACTGTATAAAAGTATTTTACAAAAATACAAAATTCAATAACTAAAGATTCATAAAACTAAATTAAGCAGAGTTCCCGTGCACCTGGCTATCAGCTAAGATACAGAAGACATTTCTAAGAACATTCGGCTCTGTAATATATAGCATGTGTTTATCTGATCCCATTGTTGTCTTCTGGTATAACCCTTTATGAGCTATTATTCTATTAATATTATTATGCCTATTATGTATCTGAGTTACACATAGGCACCAGTCATACCAGTAAATGCCAGAGAGGACCCACAGGATCTGTTTGCCCTGGGTTGACCTTGGTAGCACCGGATATCCCTGCACACCAGTTACTAAGAATCAGTCAAAGAAAATGATTCAACCCAATGTTTCCTTATCGTTGTGCAGCTTGTAGGATAGAAGTTCACCCATGGGTGGTATGGGAGATGTACAGTGCGGTGCTTCTGAGTATTCTATGTCCTGGAAAATAAAAATGTATCCAACCCTCAAATTATAAACCAACTTTATGAATAGTTTTCAAACATGACCAAATAAATGACTTCCATTACCCTATGTAAACCTTCAGCAGTTTTCCTGAAGTCTGAAGAACTGGGGATTTTTTATTTGTTACCTTTACTTGTTGGCTTCTGAGAAAACAAAAGGCAAATGTTTGTAAATTGGGTGTTACCTCCCCCACCTCCTAGAATGTGAGCTCTTCGGGGCAGGGTGCTCTCATCTTGTGTTGCTGCCTTTATTCACCAACATAATATAGTGCTGCGTAATATGTTGGTGCTAAAAAAATCCTGTTTATTATTAATTATAATAATAGCATTAATAATAATAATAATAATAATAATGAATATAATTATAAAGAAGAAACATGAACCTTAACCTTCATTATGGACAAAAATGCTAAGAAATAGAACATTTCCTTAAAACACTAAGTGCATATCGACAGCCATTGTTCTCTCCTGCTCCTAAAGCCACATTCACTGCACACATTGCAGAGCTGCGACATTTCTTCATTAATAATAATATCATACTGAGATAGAAGAGGGTCTTGGTGGGACTGGGGGTCATACTGAGGTAGAAGGGGGTCCTGGTGGGACTGGGGGTCATACTGAGATAGAAGGGGGACCTGGTGGGACTGGGGGTCATACTGAGATAGAAGGGGGTCCTGGTGGGACTAGAGGGCATACTGAGATAGAAGGGGGACCTAGTGGGACTGGAGGTTATACTACGATAGAAGGGGGACCTGGTGCGACTGGGGGTCATACTGAGATAGAAGGGGGATCTGGTGGGACTGGGGGTCATACTGAGATAGAAGGGGGTCCTGGTGGGACTTAGTGCTGTACAGAGATCACTGAGCCAGTCCCATCAGTCTCTGTACAGAGGAGCTGACACTCTAATTTTCCCCCACAGTCACACACTATTATTATACATTTTTTATAGCTCTGACATATACTGCAGTGCTGTATAGGTCTTTTATCAGATCCCCGTGGTTTACCACATTAAAGTTTTATTTTTATAATAGTAATAAAAACAGTTAAAAGAACTGTAGTGCAGGGAGCAGTGAGAACTAATGTGAAAGTGATCAATCAGTGAGATTCCTGCACATTATCAATGAACTTTGCTCCATGCTCTCTATTGTGGCAGCATAGCCCCTAATGCCCCCTGGGTAGGAATGGTGTTACCCCCCAGATTCAGCAGTTGTTTGCCCCAATAATCAGATGTAAAACAGACAAGGGGCAATAAGGATATAAGCAGTGAAAATATTCTGAAGAAGTTTGCACATTGGCCAGGGAGGAGATAATCAGGGAAATGATCTAAATACACAATCAGAGCAGTTCCATGCATTCGGTATTTGTGTCCAGGTTGGAGAGAGGAGCCTTTTCCGGCCTGTGTGCCCTGCGTGCCCTGCAGATATGAATACTCCAGTCAAACGGCCACCAGTATTACCAAAACCAAGGCCTCCGCTCCCAACTAGGACCCATGATCCAAGGGAATTTATCCAAAACTTCAGCTTCAATAACTGTAAGCTGGGCAATCAGGGCTTCCAGAGACTTCTGTTACAGCTATTCGGCTATGCCGGACACGGCAAATCCTCCTTCATCAATACTTGCAAAATTGCCTGGGAAAACTCTGCCTACAGTAATTATACCAAGGCATCCAGATCACAAGGGGGGGACACCATGGAGAGATGGACCTATAAGCTAACAGAGAACATCACCCTAGTAGATAATCGCGGGTGTACTACAATGCGCAGCTATGAGAAAGGAGAGATATTCGCCCAGCTCGGTAAGTGTGAAACACATTGGGTTGGATTTTTTACAGATCCTCAAGGCTGGAGAAGAAAGACTTTCATCAGTGAAGCTGGGTGATCCAACAAACCTGGAATGGATTTCTTTAAAGTTATTTGCTGTTAGCTAGCAAGTGTTTTGAATCCTGGACCACATTCAGTTCAGATTTCCTGGATCACCCATCTTCACTGATGAAACTGTATCCTATCGAGCCTGGAATGGATCTCCAGCACCAGAATGGATCTGGTGCAGGACTAAAAACATTTGCCAACTAATAACAAATGATTTTAGAAAATCCCTTCCGGATTTGCTGGATCACCCAGGTTCGCTCCTGATAGTCTAACTTCTCCAGTCTTGGAGAGTGATAAATCAGTGTAATGTATCTGTAAGGGTTCTCATTTATCCAAATCATTGTATATCTAGTAGTAAGTAATCAGCCAGACTTGTAATGGTCACGATGTTTCACAGCCTTCCATGCTGCTTCATCAGTTTAACAAATCCCGCAGCATTTCCGTCCACGTAAGCTTCATCCAATCACCATGGAATGTGGTACAACGTTACCGTCCAGTTATGTGGATGCCCATCGTGTGGAGGGTTTCCACTTGGCTGGGGTTTCAGCAGTCTGTTGCTCGTGTTAATATTAGGAAAAAAACCACGAGGCCGATACTTTGTTTTTCCAGAGAAAGTGTCAATTAAAATAACTTAGATAAATAAAAGGTGAGGTGTTCTGTCTGTTGGATTGAGAGAATAAAGTAGTAAAGATCACATTGCTGACTTTCTAAAGCAAGCACTCATCTTGGGTTAAAACGAAGCAAAGTTTCAAGTTGGTATCAGGCAGAAGGGGACAGGTGACTTCTGGAATATGTACTCGACCTGTCTGACCTCTCTAACAACATCCCCTACCTATACATGCACAGCTCTTCATTGGGATGTTTGGTACATCCCGACTTCCCCTGAACTTCTGCTCTCCTAAATGGCAGTAACGCCATCCCAGCCCACCAATGAAGATGGACAAAGTTTGAAATGAAGAAGAAGAGAGGAAAAAGGAGATGGTGGCACCCGCAACAGAATGGGGACTGATAAGTATAAATAGGGTTTAATTCTGGGTTTAATAAGGAATGTCAATCCCCCTCCCCCAACCCTTCCAGTTTTGAGTTCCACATTGGTAGGCTTGAGGTAGCTGCAAACTACTAATGCATTCACCCGCTTATTCATCCACCTAATCAACATCTTTGGATGCCACCATGTGCAAAGGTGCTGAGTTAACATTTCAATTTTTTTTTGCAGCAAATTTGATGCCTCTAGACATGAAGGTTGATTGGTGTAAAGGGTTTGGGTTGGCCAGCAGAATTCTGGAAGCTGAGCCCCTAGTGAAGGCATCAGATTTTATTGTCCCCATATTGGTCTACAGGTAAGGTATAAGCTGTATGTTTTTATTGTAAAAAGCTTCTCCCTTATGATATGTTGTATTATGTGAAAGATATAAATTATTGTTATTATTATCCAGTATTTCTATAGTGTCAACATATTATACAGAGCTGTACAAAGTCCATAGATGAGTAACTAGCTTTTCCTCAAACAGGCTCACAAACTAATGTCCCCACCATAGTCATATGTCAATAATACAATCTAAGGTTAATTTGGGGGGAAGCAAAGAAGTGTGTAATTGTAGCAGTAGCCGGTATGTAATATGTCTCACACCATCAATTTGCAAAAAAGATTGATCAATGGGATTTAGACATCCTTCAGGGCCACTACGCATTGTCACATCTACTTTATTAATTGAAACATTGGATCAGCGATGGTTTAATCCAGCAAACTTTTATTCCGGCACAGTTTTTGGCTGTCCTGGTGACCATTGTGAAAAAGTGGTAAAAAATTCACATTTGTGTAGGAGATAAGGCTCCCCGTGTACATCTGTCTAATCTTTCTCACTTCTTTTCATGTCTATTACTAAGAAAATAAATGAATATTAAGAAATGTCCTACTTATTACATTGCTAATATAAATAGGTTGATGCAAATGCTGTGTATGTTTTTTTCTCAGTGTTGGTTATTGTCCAAACCCAGAGGAAATAAAGGAGCTGGAAGAAATTCTGAAAACTTGTAGAGAAATGACAGGTAGGTGAAATTAAGAGTAACTACAAGCATGGGGCAATGAGTATGTGGAATAGGGGCAGATAACCTCAGAGCATTGCACAGTGTGGATTGGATATCCTTTATCTATGGACTTGGGTCAAGGTGTATGCGCTTGCTTCCCAGGTCAGTGAAGGTCCATGCATGACCCAGGATAGGTTTGTTTTATTGTAAAAAGTAAATTGATTCTGCTGGAATTGTAATTTCTGTAAAATTCTGAGCCTTATTTAACGTGAACCTATTTTATGCCCGCAAAACAACCCTAATACAACCGTTAACCCTTGCCCAATTGGTAACCCCAGCACCAAGTGCATTGATGTTCCTGCTCCTAGAATGCCCCAGGGGCCTCCACAGCTGTGGAATAGCATATTGGGTGGAATTGAGAGGTAGATGGGCCAGGACCCAAAGCAGTGGTCAGGGCTGCCCCGTCAGTCCCCTGTCATCTGAAGCCACTGCACCCGAGAGAAGGTGGCAGTCAGTGTAGCAGCAGAGAATCAGGTAGGTGAGGACATTGGTAAAGGGGTCTGGCTTTGGAGGGAATGTCACAGATATGAGGGGAAAAGGGTAGGGGTCTTCACTGCAATCCTACACTGGAGGGTGTCTGTAATGCGGGAATCGTACTGAAGGAGCTCTGCAATGAAGACACTCCTCAATGTGGTGGTTTGTCATACAAAGTCTCATCTGAAGGGGGTCTTTCATGGAAGTAGATCAGTACCAAAGGGGTCACTGAGAAGGGAGCACAAATAAATGTGTTTTAAGGTTAAGGGAAATGGTCAAGAGCCAAAAACCTGTAGCTACAACCAAAGCTGCTGGCTGTAACAAGAGGTAATTTCATACCGGGCCCTGATCAAAAGAGTTTTACTTTTGCATTGCTTGAACTTTTAAACATGGGGGTCCCGGAAGTTACCTAATGTGGGGCCAAGCATTTGGGTAAAGGTGGTCTTGGCTACAACACTGCCTAAAATTAATCTTAAAAGAACCTGTGCAGAAGGAGTAGCCTGAATCCTTCTGGGGTAAAGACAGAAGTTTGCCCCCCCCCCTTTTTATATATAAAAAGATCATTTTTTTTTATAAAAGGGTTATCTCTCCAAACATTTTGGTCATAGATCCACTTTAAATCCCTAAAAAACTTTGTTTTTCTGCACAGGTGTGGATGCAACTGTTGTTCTTACACACAAGACCAAAGGACATTTAAAGAGGATGGAAGCCATATTTAGAGACATGGGAACAAAGTATTTGTATTCCTTGGAAAACTACACCCCAGACAACCAGTCCAGATCTATGGAGGTCGACCATTCGGTGATGACATTTTTATATGGGGTAGTTAGGGACGCACAGTTCCGCGTGGACTATGCACGAGATCCACAGAAGGAGATGATGGAGAGAAAAGTATTCGTCCTGAAATACATTCACAACAAAGTGATGGAAACCTTCGAACTGGAACTGGAAGCCCAGAATGCAATGGAGAATGTTCGTATGGAACAGGAAATGAGGATCAGAAGGGAAGAGGCAGAGAAACAAATTAAAAAAGAACAAGAAGAACATGAGAATAGGATTAGGGATCTGGAGAGAGAATTTGAAAGGCAGAGGCTGCGGAATCAGTATGAACATGAGCAGAAAATAAATGTGCTTCAAAGAATAGCTAAAAACAAATGAAGCCGCCATCAGGAAAGCTTCCTTTGAGCTGATTGGTTGCTGCAGCTTGAATTATTTATTTAATGTTATCAATGGGAAGGATGGAACCGGAATTTATTGTTTTGCTGAACAGTTCCCAAAGTCATAGTATTTGATAAAATGGGCTGAAATCAGAAACAAAGCAAAATAAATGCGCTGCTTGGCGAACCGTAACTGAGCGAAACTGAGAAATTTATTTTTATACAAAATTGTTGCAAAATCTTTTACAAGTTTAAAAAATGTGATAAAAGTGTGGCAAATCATTTTTCAAATCTCAGGGTATGGTTGGGAAAACATTTATTTTTAGCCCTCTCCAACAATTCAATTCCAAAGTCAGAAAAACAATAATCCCCCTAGCAATAAGTACAAAGGAAATCATTTTGACAGCAATTGGGTAAATCAAAATGTTTTATAATTTATTACAAATCATATATTACTTTATTTCAGAAAACAGAACAAGATACCCAAATGTATAAGATTTCCCTCATGTTATGACAGTCCATTTAATATAACATGAAGTCTTCTTACAGATTTAAAATACTGTTTCTATAAACAAACCTAATTAAAAGGAAAACATTTCAAACCCATTTCACTGATTTAATGCTCCTTTAGGGGTAAATAGGGAAGAGAAATAGGGCATAATAAACATATGCATACATTTTTTTGAAAACTATTTGAAAACTACACAATATTATCACACACCACTACATCTTAGCGAACATATTACATTCAAATATATTACATTCAAATTACCTTGAAAATACTGTCAACTAGTCAACACCATAGGCAGACTGGTATCCAATTGGTAGGGCATCTCAAATCACAGGATCATATACACACACACATACTTGTGTATATATCAAGTTTGCTTTTGGCCTCAAACTGCTATTATAAAAAAGAATCTGGGTTTATACTTGAGTTATATCTAGTGTCCCGTCTTGGCAATGCACTTGTCTCTGCCTTGACAAATCAGAGCTGTCAAGGACAAGATGTTTGTACCAAACTTCATATCAGTCCCATTTGGCTAAAAAAGATCATTTAAGAGCATGTGATCCATCATACCCAGCTCCAATGCACAAAATTCCTTAATTTCAAAAAAGTGGGAAATAATAATCAAATTGAGTCTATATGGATTTTTTTTTTCATTTTAAATAAATGTTTTGATAATACACTATGTATGTACTGTATTTATTTCAGATTGATTTTCTTGGCATTTCTATTCATTACTGTGTTGAATGTTATCAGTGACAGCCACATTTTTGTGCCTAGGTTAATATTGGAGTCACAGCATTTTTCCTGTTTTATCAGCTTATATTTTATCAGTTTATACTATATATACCGTATATGTACTATATATACTATATATATATTAGATTTATATCCAAGGATGTATAGTACACATTACACTTTATTGTGTATTTGCCCATGCACCCTTACAAACTTCTGCAGAACCAAGATTGATATTTTGCCAATCAAAATGGTAGATTTTAGCCAAGATGGAGACCCTGCCTAGGTAGGCTGCATGGGGAAATCAGATAATATTTTTTTTAAATATCATCAAAAGTAAAATCTGAAATTCCACTGTGAAAATCATTGTGCTTATCCCTAAACAAACAGGGCTATCTTGGAGCAGCTCATTTCTTGTTGGTGCTATGTTTTGCTGCCTGGTCCTCCTCTGGGGATATTTACCCTCTCTATTTGCCCCGAGTTCTGTTGTCACCAATACTAAAACTGATAGGGAATAAATTTTATAACTGTCAGCAAGAGGTGAATTGAAACCCACCAACAAGAACACTTGATCTAGGGACACACATCCTAAAGGTACTGACTTCATGGGGATTTTCTCACGCTACTTATTTTGTGTATGGGAGTAAGTGATAGGAAATCTCCCCAACAAAGAAATAATCTGAGAGGAGTTTAATTCATTTTGTATTCCAAAGCTCAAAAAATATTCTCCCTGTACATACCTTTGGAAAATACTGATATATTAATTGATGTACATCAACGTAAAAAAAATCATCATATCACCTCAAAAATTAAATTGCATATCCAATCATAATCCATCAGCCCAAGCATGCAGCATGTGTATCCAGGAAACAAAGGACAGTGAGCATGTAGTTTCTGCAGTTCCACTACCCTCCCCGGGCCCCTACAGGTTAATTAACCCAGGGGATCGCACACTCTTCTCATTGATTGCAGACCCTGCTGCAATCATTGAGAAGATGCCGGCCGGCAAGTATCTCTTAAGCTACGTACACACGTCAGATTTTTATCGCCCGATAATCGGCATCGACCAATTATCGGGTGAAAATCTGCCGTGTGTACAGTCGGTGTCGTCCATCGTCATTTTTTACTTCCCATTAAATATAAGGTATTGCATCATTTCAGAATATAGCAGAATGGATGTTGGTAATTTCGCACATCCCTAACTATTGAAATTGTGTTTTTAATAGTTTTTCTGAATTCCAGAGCTGCAGAATTTCATCTATAGCATTAAATCTTGCAGCAACCTGATTAGTAATGGGACGTTATCTTTGAAGAGTCATTGAAACTATCAACACTAAAACAAACACAGACACACACATGCAGTTTTGGGTCTAACCAACTCTGATATCCCCCGATGAAGTCAATCTAGGCGAAACGCGTCGGGCATGAGACTTGTTATATGACCTGTATACAAAACTGTCAGTACAAGTAAATAGTGTTTGAATTGACTGTATTTGCTTGTTTTTAACAATACTGCATGGATTGTAATCCCACACAAACTGATTAGATTCTAGGTATCGATATATGTAGATGATTACTAAATTTAATTAAATATAATTAATGTATTCAAAAGCCTTTTCCTTATCCTCTTCTTCCTCTTCCCTGTAATGGATACATTTAAGATATGGTTCACCTGTAGTCATTTCTGTAAATCCAACTGGGTATTCTCCCTCTTTTTTCTGTTCACCGTTTAGTACTATAAAAAGAATGCTGAAAGCCTACAACAGAAAATTAGTACCTGGGCCCATTTCTGGAAAATCATTGAATATTCTTCTGTGTGTCTAAAGGGAGAAATGTGCACGTATTGCTTTTTATATATAAATGTTCTTGGATATACGTTTTACCTTCTGCCAATAGTAATGCCATGACAACATTTGTATCTTTGAAAGTCCATGCTGATTATTTTTTGCTCTGTAATATCATGTTATCAGGTGTGTATATAATAAGGATATATACCTTTAAAAAATAACTCATAAAAAAATGTTAAACATTGACAACGAATCTAAGTGATCCGGGAAGTTCCAGATTCAGAATTCCTTAGAAGATTCGAGTGTTGCAGAAATAAGTTTCTTATTGTAGAGAAGTTATGGGGAACACAGAATCTGCCTGAGTGTTCACCAGAATGTGTGCTGATTTCAGAGGACAACGAGGGAAGACGTCCTCTCCAATGACGGACGCAAAGCTTAGACACTTCATAGCAAACTTCAGTTTTAATAACTGTAAACATGGCAGCCAAGGATTCCAGAGGATTCTCCTGCAACTCTTCGGATATGTCGGCCATGGCAAGTCCTCCTTTGTAAATACCTGTATTATGGTTTGGAGGAACTCTTCCTATGTCAATTATGCAAGTGCAGCTGGTTCACATGAGAGCCATACCACACAGAGGCTAACCTACCCACTGACCGAAAACCTGACATTGGTGGACAATCGTGGATGCTCTGCCATGAACTACTATGAGACCGGAGAAATCTTTGCACAGCTTGGTAAGTGCGAGTAGTGGTGGAACATGGGAGAGAGAAGTTGAAGTTGATTTGGAATGGAGTTGGGATTGCTCACATGATTGGGTGTTCATGATGGACCCAACTTCACCTTTTTAACTAGGCATTCACCAAGATCATCTCCATCCTTCAATATCACTGTAAAGCTTGGGCCATGTATAGCGCTGGCCAGTGGTCCATCTGGTGATAGCAGCTATGCATTGTGCCCAGCCAGGCTATAAACCTAAAGAGAAGTAGATAGAGCCAACAGATGATCTACCTTATAGAATAAAGTTCAACTATGTTTTTGTGTTGTATAGAATTCGGAAGGGGAAGATCACCCATAGGGTTGAATTTGCTTTATGTGTCTCTGTTGGAGAGATCTCCTTACATTCTATTCCGGTAATCTTTATCGATGGAACAGAAGATGAGATGTGAGTAAAATGTTAGGAAAATAACAGAAACAAGAGTAAAAGAGAAAACTACTAATAGATGTTAAACATTTTCCCAACAAACATGGAGAGGGATATGCAAAATATTAAATATCACTCCTACGTTTTCAGCTTTCCACTGAGGAGCTGATTGAATTCAAGTATTTGTCAAAAATTTTACAATTGTAATAATGTAAACATGCAGAATCGCTGAATATTGTTTTTATTACAGGTTAGGCAAACATTTAATTATTCTGATTGGTGGCTCATCTGTATTCTAAATTTAAGGAGCCTTCTGATTATTATCCTTCTCCTTCATTCCAGCCAATCTGTTGCCTCTGGATAAGCCTGTAGGATGGAGTAAAGGATTTACCCTGGCAGACAGAATTGTGGAAGCAGAGGTCCACGTTCAGACTTCCGATTTTATTGTTCCTATCTTTGTGTATAGGTAAGACATTGCCTTTTCCTCCTGTACATTATGATTAGAATATTTAATTCTAAATAGACCTTCTACTTGCAGGTATACAGCCATACACCTCTATCAAACATTACCATACAATTATAAATTCTAGGTTGGCAGATATTGCAATACACACTCAAGATGAGCGTGTATTGCAATATTATGCGGACTCCACCATGTAAGATGCCAGATACCTACATACTCATAGCATGCTTTAATGAACATATTTATAAGAAGAAGGTGTTAGGAGACTATTATGTGGCCAGCCATACGATGCTATGCACTATTTTAGTATCACATTCAGAGATGTACCTTCTCGGCATCCCCAGCACATATTCTCAGGCTCTGCTCAGCTGAAGGGCATTTTAGGAGCAGATTAGTCCCTGACGTCCTCCTACCGTTGGCTGCTGGGACTTTTTAGCCTTTCTGCTCCCAGTCGCCGGTGTCTGTTGTAGCATCAAGCTGGGCTGAACTGCTGCTTATATGTTTTCATTATATTTGCTGTTTCTGACCCTGTTAATGTTTGCTGCCTGAACTGACCTTTTTTCTGTGACCCGGACTCTGGTTTGTCTTACCCTTGGATACCTCATCTCGTGGGCTGATTTCCGATGTATGACCTCTGGCTGTGTATTCTGGACTTGTCTCTGCTAGAATCCTTTGCACTGCTTTATCTGTGAGATTCTGGTCCTCTGTCTGTCCTTCTTCAGGGATCATCCCTTGCACACAGAAGTCCTGGAGGGCAACCGAGTGCTGTGACGGTGCAACTAGCCTCCCGATGCTGAGCAGGGGCTTCCTATAGGCGAAGAGAGCGGTATTAGATTGGGGGACTGGCATATACAGCACAACAGTTTCAGTGGTAGTGACAGAATTTTATATTATTTTTAGTGTGAGAAAAAGTATGGCTCCTGGAGAACTAGAAGAGTTGAAGGAAATGCTGAAAACCTGCAGAAACTTGACCGGTAAGTAGAGGATTTCCCAAAATTATGTGGCTGGAAAAGAAAGAGATGAATGATGAAGATGAATAATGAGTGAAAAACCCACTTTTCTTTCTCACTTCTCCTGTTCACTAGCAATCTGTGTGTTTGTCAGATGAGCTAACACTCTAATCACTCCTCCATAGTCATGCATATTATTATTATTATACATTTATATATACACATAGAGGAGTTTCTGCTAGAAAATAATATTATAAGTGATAGAAGAAAGAAAGACAGAAGTTAAACAAATTTACTCTCTTTTTATGAGGAAGTAAGTAAACAGGTAGACAGTGGAGTAGCAGTTGATATAGTGTACTTGGACTTTGCTTAAGTATTTGACACTGTACCCCACAGACGGGTAATATGCAAGTTAGGGTCAATAGGTTTATAAAAGTCAATCTGTAAATGAATAGAGAACTGGCTTAAAGATCGCATCCAGAGAGTTGTAATTAATGATTCATAATCTGAATGGTGTAAGGGTATTAGTGGTGTACCCCAGGGAACCAGAAAAGTAAAACTTCTCACTTCTGTGCCAATCACATGGTTTTGGAAACGAATATTCTGTGAACTCTTCATTGACGGTCCAGTAATTGGTTTGGATGTTTTCTATGTCAGTGATGTGGAAAATGTTGATAACACAAAAGTAAAATAAATATTTTATGGAACACAAATTTACAATGTCTTTATTGGTTATAACTTTAGGAAATGAAATGCCATTGGGTAACAAGTAAAACGAAGAATCAGTTTGGTCACTGAGCAGAATCATTGGGCAACTGGAGGAGAAAAATGTCATATTGGCCCTGATTTATTAAAGCTCCCCAAGGCTGGAGGGGATACACTTTCACCAGTGAAGCTGGGTGATTCAGGAAACCTGGAGTGGATCTACTCTAGGATTCAAAACAATTGCTAACAAAAGCAAATGATCTTGAAGTCATTTGAAGTAATCCATTGCAGGTTTGCTGGATCACCCAGCTTTACTGATGAAAGTATATCCTCTCCAGCATTGGAGAGTTTTGAATTTATCATCATTGTGTGGGATCATTCGTGTTTTCACCGCATTCTGTTTGAGCCTATTCATAGACTAGGACTTACCTACCTAATTTATGTGCAATTTGGATTGAGAGCTCTTCAATGTTTTCATTTCAGTATGTGAACCTCTTTCCAATTAATGACACAATAATAAACACTTGAGCTTTTAATATGGATTTTTACATTAGCATTAAAAAGACTTCACAGTTTAGTAGACAACCTCCCAACCAATCTGAATATACCTGGCAATAGAAAAGCTTTGGAAAAGCTAATAATCTCACCTCTGTGAACCCTGCTTCAGTTCTGCTGAATAGGATAAACTTACATTTCAAGCTTTATTGATTAAGATCCGCTTTCTAGGATAACATGTGTGCATATGTATAGGAGGAACACAACTCATGGTCCACCAATGGCTGAAAACAGAACTACCTAGACCACATTCCTCCTTTTCTCCATTTGTTTCCACTCTTTATCATCTCTCTACCCTCAGTTTTATTTCTCTCTCTATTCTCCCTCCTTTCACTCTCTCTTTTCTCCCATCACCTGCTCTCTCCCCTCTCTCCTCTCTCCCCTCTCCCTTCACCTTCTCTCTTCTCCATTCTCTCTAAAAAAATAAAACAACACATCCCTGCTTTGGACCCCAAAATAAAAAGAAGGCTAGAAGATGGACAATGGAACCCCAAATCCCAGGAGGAAAGCAGATACGGAGGTAAGTTTACTGTACAATGCCAGTCTCTGCATACTTGAACATTAGAGAAGAGCTTTGGGGCCCACATGCATATACAGCCCCCTTTAAATAAGTTTTTTTAAGGGACCGGAAAAGAAAATGTTTAAAGCAGATGAGCGAGTAAGCAGCACCCCGCTGTACTCCCAACAGTCAGTTCATGAAAGGTAATGAGTTAGAGTGTTCAGATAACTGCCACTCCTGGTGGTCACATGACCAAATCAAGCATCTCCATCTTGGAAGGTCTAGTGGGGTGTTCTTACGCAGTGGTTAGTATCTACACACGTCTACGTACACACGTCAGATGATTCTTGTCTGATTCTAGATTCAGGGTTGGTATCTGTCTTGGCGGATCCACAAACAACTGGCATAATGGCGCTGTATGTGCATCTTCAGTCTCATGAAGGATCCTTTCCAACAACAAAAGTCTAATGTGTGTATGCAGCCTAACAAAAGTGCTTAAAGAAAGGACATGTGGTAAACCTCCCGGTCACCTGGTTGTTCCTTGACAGCTCATGAACTGAATGACTCTGCTGCTTCCTCCACTGCCGGTCTGATCTCAGCTGCCTTGGCATCAATCCTTGTAGTGCCACTGGCTGCCAAAAGATTTATGGCTTGTAAACAAACTCCCAGCCAATTTAGGGGTAGCGGAAACTTCAGCAATACAACCCAGTAAAATAGATAACAAGTGTTGGGACAAAGTACAGAATCTGCAGGAGGAAATAGACAAATATATAGAAAAATAAAAGTAAGTATATCCAATAGAAATATATTGAGTTTTTAATACACCTAAAAAGTTAAACAATGATTCTTCATTCAGACATTGTTCTTAGATAAAAGTAATATAAATAAATTGCAATGGAAGAAAATATGTCCTTTTCAATCACTTATTAACAAAAATCAATATTATGCTTTACTGGAGAATAAAGAAATAGGTAACCCTATGCATTTATATTACCCCATGGAGGAAGCTACTTTTCATACACATTTTGCATACCTTCCCATCGGTATTTGATATTGACTCCTGCATTTATAATGGTTTGTAAGCTGCCCTCCATTATGTTCCTAATTCAATGTCCTTCACAACATTTTATTGGGAATCAACTCTGAGCTTAAACTTATACAAGTCCATAACCCACCCGCTCGTTTTTTTGCAGTTACCTGCAGATCCTCAGATTTAAATTTGTGGTTCTTGGAAGCTCTTCTAGCATCCAACAGCCATTTATTGGTCTTAATTTGTTGGGTTACCAGTCCTGGGTGGTGCATACACAATGTAATAAAGGCAAGCCTGATAGAAATGCATGTATAGCTAAACATCCCAACTAGGGCTTGATGTTGGGTAAAACTCAAATAAAACAACTGTA
>NC_092864.1:2334672-2340709 GCF_032062135.1 Pyxicephalus adspersus | reverse complement strand
GGCTTTGAGAAAAATATTTTATACTTGTGATTTTAGTGTCAGCTCTTGAATACTGAGATTTGAGGGAGTAAATACATCTTTGGTGTGGGGCTTTATTAGTACGGATTGCTTCTTATTAATATTAATAATTTGTTCTCCGATATCAGCAGATATCAGTATAAGTATAATAAATGATGTGAACATGTGTTTCCACCCAAAATTGCTTGAAAAATTTTGCTTACCTAGAAATACAACGCAAAATGTTGCCATAATCACAGGCGTGCTGGATGCTCTGTGTCACCAGCCCACTTGGAAGAAACATGTAAAAGATGTGTAGGATACAAGCCTCCAGTTCACCAGTGCACCCTACGAGAGATGATGGACTTTGCCAGGCGGTGCCCAGGTTGCGTCACCCGTAGACACAAGGGGCTGGTAACTGCTGATTGGGTAAGACTAAAGTATATTACAGAAGGGAAAGGCAGAAGAGTAGACAAGCCAAGGTCAGGGCAGGCAGCTACAAAGGGTAGTCACACAAGCCAAAAGTCAGGGCAGGCAGCAATCTGGAATAGTCAAAACCAGGGCTGCTATAACAAAGAGTCAGAATCAGAAAATGCAGACAGGAACTCATTGTTCGACATTCTGTTGCCAGTTAATTCCTCATAAAGGGGAAATCATGTGATGAATGGAAACCATGTGACCCACAGGTATCCAAACCCACCACCAGAGGGAGTGCTGGAGAAGAAGCAATTCAGGTGGTGTTCACATTCCTGTCAGCAGGTGAAGCGTAGAATATTCTAATACTAGAGAGTCACCTGATTTAGACAAAGACAAAACCAGACAATTGGATTCCTGAGTGGAGATGCTGCAGGCATGAGAGGAGCCACAAAGTGGGTGACACAGATGAGGGCACAGATCCCCTGGTCCTGAAGGGAACTGTGACAATATATCAAGTAGAGGGAAGATCTGTTCTAGCTTGTCAAAAGATTTCCTCAATAAATATTCTCCCCTAACCTTTTTCTCTGGGAACAACTCTAAAATTTAGGATTTTCCCCCAAATTCTGTCCCTGTAGATAATGGTTAACAATATAAATAGCGGGGTGATTCTCCCCAATAAATTAAAATACAGCCATAGATACCTGAATAGGGTTCAGTCCTCCCCCAATCTATCCAATGGATAAACTCTTTATGAATCATCTCTGAGGTTCTGGAAGAGTTAAGCCTTGGCGGGGGTCCAATTCCCGTCTCGTAAATTTTTTCTTGCTGTGCAGTTTCCAGTAAAGTTTGTAATGATGTTCTTCTTTAGGGTTTTCTCAGACAATGCTGTTGATTTACTTAAAACATTAGAGTTGTTCATTTAGCCAAGAAAATTTTTACTTGGTAAAAGGTAAATCATTTAAAAAAAATAACTTTGTAAAGAATACCCAATAACATGCAAGGAAATGTAAAACAACTTAAGGGGAAGGGGTGATATTTATATTTATGTAAATGAGTTTGTTACCATTGCACAGTGATTTTTGTGTATTTTGTGGGTACAAGGACTGCAGACTGTGTGCAGTATATACAACATGTAAGTTTAGACTCCATCCATACTCCTTTAAGCCATGCACAATATTTGCTCATTTGCAGCACGGTGCGCTATGTATGTCACATGTATTTTCCTTATCTTTGTGTCTCTTTTTAATGCTTTACAGTTGGTAGGGATGTGAGAGGAATAACCTCACTGGCTGCATACTTGTTCCAAGTCAGTATAAGCTGTATTATAGGTGCTGGTTAGCATGAATAGCTCATTCTTCTGTTAGTTTGTAGAATGAGAAGCTAAAGCTTGAAATCTTTGGCCTCTGAATCTCCACAAGTAATAAGGAAATAAGAAAAGAAATAGCTGTACACACCCAGCCGTTGTAAACACATTGCTGTGATATTTTACACTTTCCCTAACCATAAAGGGATTTATTAGGACTTGAACTGCAACCAGCAGATCACAGAGCATATGAATTTCTTGTAAAGACGATATGGACATAGAAGAGCTCAGACGTCATATTAATAGTTTTAGTTTTGAGAAATGTAAGAATGGTGATCAAGGGTTCAACAGAATCCTCATTCAGCTTTTCGGCTTTTTAGGTCACGGGAAATCTGCCTTCATTAACACTTGTATCTACGTCCTGGAAGATGGAGAATATCAGAACTGGGCCAAAGCGAAAGAAGATTATGCAGGCAGTACACTGGAACGAATTCCATATAAGCTCACAAGTAACATCACACTGGTGGATAACCGAGGACTGTCCAAAATGGACGGCTATGAGACCGGAGAGATCTTTGCTCAGCTTGGTGAGTAAATTCCTTGTGTGAAAAATGGGGGATGTTATATAGAATTGTATACAATGGGGCGATGGATTCACCACCAGGGAGGACAACCAGAAGGAGCAGTGCTGTTTCAGGATTTGTTCAATGTTTTGTTTGTGTAATGGCCCTGATTTATGAAAGCTCTCCAAGGCTGGAGAGAATACACTTCCATCAGTGAAGCTGGGTGATCCAGCAAACCTGGAATGGATCTGCTCCAGGATTCAAAACTTTTGCTGGCTAATAGCAAATGATTTTTAAAAATCCTTTCCATGTTTTCTGGATCACCCAGCATCACTTCTGTCTGAAATGTATTCTCTCAAGCCTTGGCGAGCTTTAGTAAATCAGGGCCAATGTGTTGTTCATCCCTAATTCTCCAGTTTCTGTATTTCAGGAAATCTTCTTCCTCTGGGGAAAGTTGAATGGGCCAAAGGATTTGAGCTTAATGACAGGATTACTAGAGCAGAGAAATCAATGATAACCTCTGATTTTATATTTCCTGTATTTGTTCACAGGTAAGAGAATACTGGTTCTGTAATTAGATTTTGTTGGAATGATCACACCGTAGGGAAGGGAGGGGGGGGGGGGTAGGGCAATAAACAGCCAGTGGTACATTTGCCAAATGCTTTTATTTGATACAGTCGTCTATTTGAAAAATAGCCTTTATATGAAAAAATATTTTCAACAAGTTAGAAATCAACTTGCTAGATAGGTACTTGTTCTTATTTTTGCAATCTTATCTTGCTGTTATTAGTCATATTTGCCAAATTGTCATTCAATATTTTAAAAACTAAACCCCTGTAGATGGGCTGCATAGCATTGCATGATAGACCCTCCCATGAAGAACATACAATATACAATGTATCCGTCTCCAAAATGCATTTACTTGGCTGACGCCCCCCTCTATTCTAGAGTCAGACACCCCTGAGCTCTTCTCCTCATTCATAACCTTTTGGTGTCTGTTAAAATACCTTACTATATGTATAATGCACTGACGTTATGTTGTCTGCTCCTTTCATAGTGTGAAAAATTCAATCCCAGAGGAAGAACAGAAAAACATACAGAAAGTTCTGCTGAAATGCAGAGATCTAACAGGTATATGGTCTGATTAGGGGTAAATAATGGGGGTAAATAATGCCATGATGGAATCAGCTACATCTGAGATTAGATTTCAATCATTTTGAACATGCTAAGGGCTCCATGATTGTTCAAGTTATCCTGCTCTGTAAAAACTTAAAATTGAAGAAATCACTTATTTCTTGAAAACCCTTTGCTATTAGTTGGAAAATATTTTCAATCCTGATCCAGATTATTTCCAAGTTTGTTGGATCACCCAGGTTCTCCCACGACTGTTTATCTTCTGCAGTCTTGGAGAGCTTTAATAAATCATACCCATTATGCATAGCCAACACATTTCGGAGGGCAGGACTCCACTTTCTTCAGGGCTTAGCCATATCAGATAGTAGTACAATTGTTTGTGAAAATCAATAAAATATTTTGTTCCACCAGTGGCAGAACAGTTTCCATTACTTGCACGCATTTGGGTATGCAGAATTATTCACCGGCAGTGTTGTTGGCTGCCCATATTTACTTTTTCACACAGTACAGATCAGGCTTATCCTTTTTCCTTATAGTTCTCATTATTATATTTCAAATTATGTTTTTTAGCTAAAGAAGGGTGGAGGGTGGGGTGCTATAATTTTTAAAACATAGATGAGCCACAATAGCCAGTTATAATAGAGAAACTAAGAAAAGTAATATCTGTCAGTGTTTAGTTTACAACTTCATCATTACTGGAGACACATGAGCCTAAACATTCTAGAATTGGGTTCTTTTTAAACTGTGGTTTAAAGGTGGATAGAGTCCATTGTCTCAATTCGATTTATTTCGGTCTCAGGTGTGTCCCCCATTGTTGTCCTCACTCACAAGAACAGCGGGAAACTCACAGATACAGAAAATGTATTCCGAAATATGGGCGCTGAAAGAATTTTCTCATTTGAAAACTACACAAAAGAAGATCACTTTAAGACCAGAGGAAGACACGAGGAGGTGCTAAAGTTTCTTCATGAAGTCATCAAAGATGTTCATTTTAGGATAGAACATCAACCACACGATCCAATAAAAGAAATCATAGAACGAAAAAACTTTGTGATAACTTATATACATAATTGTGAAAAGAAAGCTCAGCAGGAGAATATTGAGAAGAAGAGAGCCATGGCCAAAATACAGCAAGAGAAGAAGATCAGTGAGCAGGAAGAGGAGATAAGAAGAGAACGAGAGAAGAGGAGACAAGAACAAGCCATGGAGCTGGAAATGAAAAAAGAGGAACTGGAAAGACAGAGAAGAAGAGAACAAGAAAGACAGAACCATGAACTACAAGCTGCACAAGAAAAGCAAAAGAAAAAAAAAGGGAAGTGGAAGTTTTTTTGATAGTTGTCATTTTGTAGTTTAATATATTTACCCACAAGAAAGAGAACCGTTATATTGAATCATTAATGACAGTTATCCTCTGTGAATAAAAACTTGTATACTTTTATTTGTTTTCTAAAATATATATATATATATAAATATATATAAAAGTATATATATATAGCAAACACATATTAACTATATGTACATGATGGAGAAATATGTCAAATTTGTTCATTATGTAAACTTATGTAAATGACTTTGTTATAATAATAACAGCAAAATGTTCTTTAATGGGTCATGTCACCTAAACGGTGTGTCTCATGCTGTGATTTTCTACCATTGACCTGTAGATGTTCTTCTCTTTTCTGGAAAATTTTTAAGAATTTTGAAATGTAAAATATTCTTCAATGATTACTATTCATATCCATATAATTGGCTACATATCATTGAATTTCCATTAGTATTGTTTTATTTTGTCAATTTGTTTAATTGTTCCCTAATCATTAGTACTTGGCTAATGGAATTAAATTAGAATATGTTTTTATTGTAACCTAATATGTTTCATTTTTTGTTTTTATTATGAATATGTAAATAAAATATGATTTTTAAAATGTCTTTTATCTATATTACATATAATAATGGGATACTCAGTAAAACTAATTAGTGAACCATCAAAAGATTACAAAGTTCACTTAAATTCCATAGTAGTTTGTGTCTCTGCCCCAACCCACAATGGATACATTTCCCCCCAGTAATTTGTGTCTCTGCCCCTCCCACAATGGAGAAATTTCCCCCCAGTAGTTTGTGTCTCTGCCCCTCCCACAATGGGGAGATTTCCCCCAGTAGTTTGTGTCTCTGCCCCTCCCACAATAGGGAGATTTCCCCCAGTAGTTTGTGTCTCTGCCCCTCCCACAAAAGGGAGACTCCTTCCCCCCATAGTTTGTGCCTCTGCCCCTCCCACAATGGGTGACGTAGCCCAGTAGTTTGTGTCTCTGCCTTTCCCACAATGGGGATATTTCCCTCAGTAGTTTGTGCCTCTGACCTCTGAGCCTTCCACAATTAGCAGATTTCCCCAAGTAGTTTGTGTCTCTGCCCCTCCCACAATGAGGAGATTTTCCCAGTAGTTTGTGTACCTGCCCTCCCACAATGGGGAGATTTCCTCCAGCAGTTTGTGTCTCTGCCCCTCCAACAATAGGGAGATTACCCCCATTAGTTTGTGTCTCTACCCCTCCCACAATGGGAGTTTTCCCCGGTAGTTTGAGTTTCTGCCCCTCCCACAATAGGGAGATTTCCCCCAGTAGTTTGTGTC
>NC_092864.1:2324582-2333934 GCF_032062135.1 Pyxicephalus adspersus | reverse complement strand
AAAAAAAAAAAAAATGATCTACAAACAAGGAAGGAATCTAAAAATTTATGCAAATGTTATTCTTTATATGCCCATGAAATGTTCTCCCATCACCTTTGGCTGTAATAGATATTATGGGGTTTGTGGTCCGGACAATTCAGATAGCAGGAAATGTTCTTTATCTCTCGTGGGAGGCATGATGTATTTTATTGTACACAGCCACTAAGTCAGTGGTTTTCTTGGAGATTTCTCACAATCACTTTTAACTACTTGAAACTTTTGATTTCGGCAATAAGGAAATCAGTTAAGGGAATTTCCTGAGATATTCTATCAGTGAAGGGAAGCAGGAGGTTCTTTTCTCTGTGTATAAAGTCACAAATAAGTGGAATCATTTCTATTTGCTGCAGTCAGAAGAAATAAATCATTTAGGGGAGCAGACATGAATATGGATGAACTCAAACAAGTCATCAATAATTTTAGCTTTGATAGATGCAAGCAAGGTAACCAGGGCTTCAATCGAATCCTCATTCAGCTCTTTGGGATGTTAGGACATGGAAAGTCCTCATTCATCAACACTTGTATGTACGTCTGGGAAGATGGTGAATACCTGAATTGGGCAAAGGCAGATGAAGAATACAATGGACATTTTGGAGGCCTTACATTGGAGAGAATTCCCCATAAACTCACAGAGAACATCATGCTGGTGGATAATCGAGGACTGGCGGTAATGGATGGATATGAGACTGGAGAGATCTTTGCTCAGCTAGGTGAGTGTAAATAGATAAAAGAGTTCCAATGTTTGTTGAACCAAAGCATACCAATGTGGATTTATAAAAATAGAATTTATGGAATATTATAATATAACTGAGGGCTGCCAATTTGTTATCTATAAAGTTATACAACAAATATTAAAAGAGCAGACTGGGAAATTTACCAATGTTTGTCATGGTTGGGTCATGTGGTGGTTGAGCACAATATGGAAAGATGCGTAAACCTAATCGACAGGTGTAACTTTAGGGGCAGTGCCATGTATAGCATACCTTCAGGGGCATTCAGTTTGTGATGACTCAGGGATTCATTGCCAGATCCATCAGATCTGCAGTTGGACTCCTTTATGGCTACATTATTCTGCTTTAGGCTGTTGTTGCATTCTCATAGGCTTGTATGGAGAAAGAAAAAGAAGTTTTACGGGAGAAAAAATGCATACATCTGCAACCATTACACAAGACTAATAAAGGAAATCCAAATTTGAAATTAACAAATTGTAGATGGTACAGGATGAATGATACAATATTACATAGTTATACTGGTAATGTTACCAATATAAAAGAATGTATAAAAGGTTCCAGAATACGGCTATGGTCAGTTTCTGTGAATGTTTAATTAGCAGATGAGTTCCATTTATCAAGGAATCTACTAATTAGAAACAAGTAATCATCAATAAATTCAGCATCCAGCTTATCTCTTGAGAAAACTTTTTTCAGACAAAGAATAATCAAAGAGAGAATGGTTCCATGTGGAAAGTTAAGCACGTGGCCAATAAACAGATAGATCCTCTCACTCCTTCATCTATCTACAGGGGGGCACAGTAGCCAGTAATATCACAAATGTATTGTAGCGCCCCATGTCCAATAGCGGGTTACTAAAGAGCAAGGCCAGGAATGGTGGACTAATGTTGCAGAAGAGGTCCTGCACTTTGGTCATTGAATCATTGCCATTGAGATTTCATTAATCTTAGTTTTCCTGATCATTTCGTATCAGTGGACAGTTTTATCAGTGAGGTCATCTATTCTTAGTTTCCCTGCCACTTGGCTATATTAGGAGAATCCGAGGATTTGGCAAGGTAAATGGTGGAGATATCCAGAGAGGGGTGAAAAATAAATAGTAATAATTATAAAATAAGAATAAATTATATTAAGACGCACTCATGGCGTTCAGCTTCTCACAACTTCTGTAGTTTTTGTTTGCCTTCTTTCACCCCATCCTATAGGCCAATGGTGGAAAACAAATTGTTGTACATTGTACGATACAAAGATTCATCCAACTGGAGTAGAGCTTGGGGGGGCTTTCACCACTTCATTTTCTAGGTTGGCCTAGGTACCTGGAGAGCAGAGTCTCCATCATTTGCCCAACATAAATTTTTGTTTCAGTTTAGAAGGTCTAACTAATCATTTTTTCATGATGTTTCCCTTCCAGGTAATCTGCTCCCACTGGGGAAAGAAGTAGAGTGGAACCATGAATTCAAGCTTGTTGAAAAAACTGTTCAATCTGAGAAATTAATAAAATATTCTGATTTTATTGTTCCGGTCTTTGTGCACAGGTGAGTGCGAGATTTGTTTGTGATAGAGATCACATGATCAGAAATTATGCTGATTGGTTCCCAATTATTTTCCATAGTAAACCAGAAGCTGCTAGTAACAAAAAGGTGTTAGAATTTGGTGCAGGCACAGTAGCATGTTCACTGGTTTACAACAGAACATAGAATAGAATTTTCAGGGCCTGAGGATCTGTGCAAAGAAACCAGCTAAGTTTATTTTGGATCTAAAACTGGAACGTGATTACACTGCAATTTATCCAGCATGACCGCAATCCATTCATGATTATGCGGCTATAAGACTTAATAAACTGCGTTGTCTAGTGAGAATAAAGTGCAGATATTACTAACAATGGGCAGATATTACCAACAACAACCATGGCCAAGATGGAGAGGTTTACTTATCAGTGCAATGAAAGGTATTTCCAGCTCCCCGCAGCATTACCTGGATGAAGGGGACAACTGCACTAAATGGGGGAGTCAAGGCTAAGATGAAAAAGGCCACGGCCAGGATGGAAGGGTCAACCAAAAGGTAAACTTTACCCAGGACGGCAGAGTTAGCAAGCATTGAAGGGTCACAGGCTGGATGGAGAAGTCAGGATAATGTAGAGATTCACCAGGAGGGATAGGGCAGCAAGGAGGGAGTAGTCAGACATTGAAGAGTCAACATGGAGGGACCAGCCATGATGGAGAGCCACTGACACACTCCAATGGTGGATATGGATCTGCCTCTTCCTTCTTTTTATTTTGCATAGAGTTGGAATAAAGAAAAACAACTTAGCAGTTTAAGGTCTGCCAAATCTTAAAATAGTGTAAAAACATCTGCCCAATCTGGACTATAGGGTAGCATTTATTCATAAATGTTTTTCTGTAGAATCGAGCAATGTCAGTACCTGGATGTGACCGGATATCAGCATCCTGAAGACAAAGGCATGCTGATTGGAAGAGAAAGCAGAGTTTACTATTCTGCTGCTTCTCATTCACTGTTCAGTCATAGCCTGGGGATGGGACCAGTACGTGTTACTTAACTGCAGCAAATTAGAATCAGATCTTCTGCCTGCCATACAAGTAAGTGCTGGCGTCAAAGCTTTCTGAATGTTAGGACTAGATGGACAGAAATACCAATCTTTCAGCAGGTCTCGTGTTTTGTTTGTGTATATAGTTGGTTCCCTGTGGTTCAGAAATGAAGGTTTCATGGATACTTCTACTTAGATGTCTCATTTTGTTTTATTCTTTATATTTACTCCCTATACAGCTATAGAAGTAAATGTCTTCTCTCCTCTTCTTTATAGTGTGAAGGAAACATTTACCGCTGAGAAAATCAGTGATTTAAAGAAAGTGTTTCATACAGCCAGAGGGCTGACTGGTAAGTAGGGACGACATTCAGGATCACTTTATGCAAAGATTACACTAATGATTGCTGAATTCAAAATGTATATTATATTATATATATCCTATATATATATATATATATGATATTTTAAGATTATTAGAAAGCCCTGAGACATAGTATTGTCACCAGGATTGCTGGTGGGGGGAAAAGGTGTCAGGGGGCTGTGGGAATATGTCCTAAGTGAATTTATCTTGTAAGAGCATGTAAGCTTTGCATTTGTAAGCTTCGCTTAAAGCCTCGGACATAGTTTCGTTACTAAAATTGATGTGTGTGGGGGATGGGGGGTGGCAGGTCAGAAGACCTATGGGAACATTAAGAGTTGCTTGTTCCTCCATCATTGCTCTCATCTGGAAGGATGGTGATCCCAAGCAATGATTAAGTTGTGCCACATACAGGCTCTAATGCTCTTAAAATATTATCCACCCCCAGCCAAAATGCTAATGCTTCTGAGTTGAGGACTAAACCATTACTTGGGGCTCATGATTATAAAACTCTAGACATCCTGGGGTCCACTGGTCTCCCACATTCCTCCCCATTACTTTTAATTGCGAAGTCCATGGGGAGATGAACAGGAGTATGTAGAACATTGTATGAACTGTGCACAAACCAGATCTCAGGTCCCAAGGGTCCTTCTCTACCTCTTCCTATTCTCAAGGAGCCATGGAATGACCATACCCAACCTACGAAGGACTTCTGATGGTTACATGGTTATCATATGGCAAAACAATACCTCTGTCCACGGTGAGATGATTTAGAGGGTTTATTTAGAATAAAAGTTACAAAGCAAAGCACACATGTGTGGAGACCCAATGGCAGCATCAGAAGGTCTGACTACACCCCCGAGTGAGGACCATTTAAGCCGAAATTCTCAACAGATGCCAAGTGGGGCCCCAAATAGATATATTGTTCTTGTTACATTGCATGAGAATTGTAGAATCAACCTGACTTTTCATCTATTATTACTACAACTATTGGAGACATAATTCCTAATATTAACTCATCTGACTCCACCAAAGCTGGATAATAACAGCCAACATCACAAACACAAGATCCAAGAATATTTAGAGACAGAACAGACACTGGCAGCACCAGCGTCGCCTTATACCACTAATAGAAGAACAAGAAAATCAATAGAATATATAACAATTCATTTTCTTCATCAATTACGTTTGGGTTACAATGGGCTTATTTTGCAAATGGCTTACATTGCTCTTTTTTACATTGTTTTTAGGTTGCCAGATACACATGACATGTTTTCCTATGTCAGGTTACAGGGTTCAAGTTACTTATTATTATGAAAAGTTTTGGACATCCCGTTCCACTTACTGTCCTAAACAGATAGTATATGGCATTGGTTGCATAGGTTTACAGTATTATAAATGTATGAAAAATACAATTTAATTAGCTTTAAACATATGTATTAGTGCTCAGCCTTTAACCTGTGCCCTAGGACAAACACATACTGTAACACGGTGCTGCAAGGCAGGATGGTGGACCCTCCGTGTCACCAGATCAGCTGGTGGAGATATGCACAGGGTGCAGAGCCTAAGCAGCTGCCCGGTCTTCACCAGAGCCTTTTGGGGTGAGGGCAACTGACCGGCCCCCATGCACGCAGAGATAGGTGACTGCTGACAGACAAAAACAAAGTGTGGTACCAGAACTAGAGACAGAGAGCCTGACTTATAGAAGCACTCCAAGGCTGGAGAGGATACACGTTTATCACTGAATCTGGGTGATCCAGTGGTCCAGGATTGAAAACTTTTACTAACAAATAGCAAATGATTTGTAAGAAATTCATGTCAGGTTTGCTGGATCACCCAGATTCACTGTTGAAAGTGTATCTTCTCCAGTCTTGAAAAACTTAATAAATAAATAAGGCCCAAAGATTAGTCAGACAAGCCAAAGATCAGGGCAGGCAGAGATCAGGAATATGTAAGGTCCAACCAAGGTCGATACACGAACAATCAGGAATAAGAGAAACAAACTGGAACAACAGAAACCTGGAAGCAGAGCAAAGGAATCTCCATGTTCAGGCAACTTCCTGTGGCAAGTCATTTCCTTTTATAGGGAGTCAGGTGATAGATGGAAGCTATGTGACCTGCTGGCACCTGTCCCTACCACCATAAGGAGTGCAGGAGACAGGAGGTGGTTATATCCACCTACAGCAGGGGGAGCACTCTAGTCCTCTGATGAAAGGGAGCAGCTGCCTGGGACAGGAAGTAGCCCAGGAGAAGATCTCTGAGCAGAGTTGGTACAGACAGTAGGGGAGCTCAAGGTGGGTGACACCGAAGGGGTTACAGATCCCTCGGTCCTGCGGGGATCTGTGACATCCTGCAGCATTTATTTGTTGGCTATAATATATTTTCTCCTAACCCTGTTGAGAGAAAGAGATAACCAGCCCAATCAGGGTTCCTCTAGAGGTTGCTGGGGGTTTCGTAAGCCAGTTTGTGTCTTTCCGGTATGTTTAGGTGACACCAATGATCTATTTGCTATCTGTAAGGGGAACATTCTTCCCCATGGCCGGCTCTGAACGTTATTTCTGGGGCCCCCCATGTTAAAAGGACAGAGAAAGGCTGATCTAGGCCAACAGTAAAACATTTAGACAATTCCATATTTGAATGTAATCATCTTTTTTCTTCTTCCAGGAGTCTATCCCATTGTGGTTCTTACCCACAGGACTTTTGGCAATCTAACTTCCGTTGAGTCCACTTTCAAGGACATGGGCATAGAAAGGATTTTTTCATTTGAAAATTACACCCAGGAAGATCACTTCAAAACCAGATGTAGACACGAGGAAGTGCTCAAGTTCTTGCAGGAAGTCATTAAAGATGCTCAATTCCGAGTGGAACATCAGACGCGGGATCCAGTAATTGAGATGCAGGAACGCAAACAATTTGTCATAAAATATGTGCATGAACAAGAGAAGAGGATGACCCAGATAAAACTGGAGAAAGCCAAAGCTTTGGAGCAAGCAAAGAAGATTAAAGAGTTAAAGAGACAAGAGGAAGCCATAAAACAAGAGAGGGAGAGGAGAAGACAAGCCCAAGAGGAAGAAATGAGGAGAACCAGAGAACATTTTGAAAAGCAGAAATTAGCTGAAGAAATCAAGCGTTCCGAGGAAATACAAAGCCATGCCAAACCGGGTAGAAGAAAAATTTCAGACTTGTTTCATATAAGGAGAAATAATAAATAGGATTACACAAAAAACAAACAATTCTGCAAGCATTAAGAAGAAGTCAGAGAAGAAGGACGATGTTACAACATATAAGCAGTACATTGTTCCACAGAAGTCATAGAAGCCTACACTGCAATGTATCCACATATTCCCCCAATATTCTATTACTACATTACAAGGCCACAACTAAATCAAAGGGCCAGCCAAGGGACCCCCAGCTATTGCAAGGCTGACAGCTTTTCATACCCCAAAGCAGGAGACCCCGCAGACATCAGACCAAGCTCATTCCTGGCATGTAACCAAAAATCCAAAATAATAAATCTGCGTATTACTCTGCTCAGCCATTGCAAAAGATAAATGAACCTCAACATAAGAGGAACCTCAGCTTACCTCAGTATACCTGGGTACACATTTTAAACATTCAGCCTAGGGCTGAGCAATTAGGCAATGCCAGAAATATGTCAATTATAACTAAAATGGGTGAATCTTGGATGAAAACATTTATAAATACCCATAGATGGTGGATATTATTTTTAAGTCATGCTTTTTTTTATATAAAACTTTACATTCCCTTTTACAAACTTTCTCATATGATTCCCCTATTCTTTCTGCATGAAGTCACATTTGACAAATACATTTTATTAGTAAACAGCAGCAATGTTTAGACATGAGGATGGCAGCAATGTGCCTAATATCCCTCAATTCCAAAATGAGTTCTGGATTCGACCCAACCGGGTTTGTAGTTTTTTGAGAAGACCAAACAGAAAGAATCATTGATTGAATCAAAACATCACAAAATGACTGCAAAGTATAACTAATTCAGGAAAATCAATGATTATATTGATGACGAATGTATTTGTATTGTATAAATGGTTTTATTTTTGTACACTGGATTTCTGTTTTCAAAACATTAAAGTGTTTAAAGAATTACAAATATCTATTGCCTGGATTTACTTTATTTATATTTATATTCCTATTGTGTTAATATTTAGCACTGAGAATATTCTTATTCTTAGTACCAGTTTATCTGTTATAAACCCTGGAATAAAAGTTCTATGAGCAGTCCAAGTCAGAAATGTGTGGACCCCATACTAGGCTGAATCTCTGTTCCTCTTTCCACATGTCTAACATTTCCAGCATTGCATTGGGGCTTGGAAAATACCCCTTGCCCCCTTATCACACCTTGTGATGGTGACCCTCCATGGCTGCTATGAAATGTGTACAAAAGGTACCAATATCTGGTGTACAGCTGCAGAACAAAATATAGAGAACCTCAGACTTGGTATATTGGACCATGAATGTGGGCAGCACGGTTGGCTCAGTGGTTAGCACTTTCACCTTTGCAGTTCTAGGTGCCAGGTTTACATCCCAGCCAGGAATCTCTCTGCAAGGAGTTTGTATGTTCTCCCTGTGTCTGGGCGGGTTTCCTCCAGCTTCCTCCTGAAGTTAGGATAGTTGACTTTCCTTCAAAAATTGTCTTTAGACTACGTTAATGGCATATGACCATGGCACTAGATTGTGAAGGATTGTTAGTGATATGACTTAGGACATTGCTACGTAATATGTCGGCACTATATAAAGACTGGCTAATATTAGTAATCAGTGTCAGAGATCTTTGGGGATCCAATGTTTCCACCAGTAAATGGATATAGACACGAATAGCAGTAAAAGTATTGGCCTACATACAGTAATAGGGAGGAGGGGCAGAGGTTAGATGAGAGCTGTGACTCAGGAAACTAAGGAAACAGATGAAGTATAAAAGGACAGATTATAAATATCAAATGTCCTCACATAATATTGTGGAAGTCAGCATTAGATGTCCTAACTTAAATGTACATTTTTTATACCATGGAGGAATTTTTATTTCAAGGCACCACAAATTAACAAATTAACAGAGTAGTATCCATATAAACATACTAATTCCAAATGTATAAAGACATAGACAGATATATTGGCCCTGACTTATTATAGCTCTCCAAGGTTGTAGAGGATAGGCTTCATTCATCGGTGAAGCTAGGTAATCCAGCAAACCTTGAATGGATCTGGTCCAGGATTAAAAACCTTTGCTAACAAATAGGAAATGGCTTTGAAGAAATCCATTCCAGGTTTGCTGGATCACTCAGATTCACTCAAATGTATCCTTTCCAGTATTGGAGGGCCATTGTATGCATTTGTCAACTCCCATAGGTATTCTTGATGCTTCTTTAGAAGTATTTGAGATTGAAAAACATTACCACAACTATAAGTAATCATAGTAACTCATCATTTATAACCCAATGAATATTGCTTACACAAGTTATAGATAAAGTAATATATAATTTGATTTACATTTTGTACAAAGCATTGGTCACACCACATCTGGAATATGCAGTCCAGTTTTGGGCCCCAGTTCACAAAAAGGACATTGTGGGATTGGAGAGAGTGCAGAGAAGGACAACTAAACTAATAAAAGGAATGGAGGAGCTCCGCTATGAGGAGAGATTAGCTGAAC
>NC_092864.1:2297096-2322993 GCF_032062135.1 Pyxicephalus adspersus | reverse complement strand
CAAATGTATGCTTCAAGCAGCTTCTACAGTTCAAATCACTAAATAAACCATTTGGAGAAACAGCAAAATGCCACTGGTTGAGAACCTTCACATATATATATAGAAGTATGTCACTTATTATTTGTTGTCCTCCCATTACCCTTCTTTTACCCGGATAGGAAATACCTATGTACGTATAACCCAGACCTTTCAAATGATGCTCAGCTCCTAGACATAGTTTTATTAATGGCACATTTTATAAATGGCCTGTAATGTATACTTGGGATGATTTCCGTACACATAGAGAAGATAAAACTAGTCCAAATAGTAAAACATGCCTATATACATTGCTAAACGTGAAACAGTTTTATATTGTCTGAACAAAAGAAAAAATCAGTTAAATCCATTGATATAAATGTGTGTGGTGTTTTTCTATAGACTGTTTACATTGTCCAGTTGTGTTTTTTTCACTTTTGCAATGAAGGCTTGGCTGCTTTCTCCATAAAATCAGCTACGATATATCAGAAAAATAAAGCTTAGGATGCCAGGAGGTGATAAGATAGGGTTGGAAACAGATTGGATACTAGTTGATTAGGCCATGCGATGGGTACATCTCAACCCCGTCTTGCCGCTCCTCTTCTATGGGATATGCAAATTCAGGAGTTCAAGTAACCCCCTCACCCCACCCCCACTTTCTTTCTCTCAACCCAACCAGTCGGATAAGTAGTGCAGAATGGTAATGGAGGGATGGTGGAATCTGATACAAGTAGAGATAATCAAAGGAGTTATATATTCACGTGTAAATATGGAGAAGGGCTGGGCTACCTTCAGTGAGAGGATAAGGGGGTCCTAATAAAAGAAGCCTGACTTTTGCAATGTTGGTACTTTTTTATATGAGGGGCCCAGCCCAGAAAGTTTACCCAATATAGGGCCCAGACATTTCTGATGCTGGTCCAATGGAGAGGGTAGGATAAGGACAATCAGCACTCACCCCTCCACTAACTATCTAACTTCTTTAATTTTCGGCCCTCATTCAGAGGCAGTGGAATGACAATGTCAACAATGACAACATTGACATCCTATGTGCTGGGTGACATCTTGGTCCAGACAGTACAAAGTTTGGTGTCCATGGATGGTTCGCTTTCACCCAGCAGCCTGGTAACCTTTACTGGGTGTGTAATGGGGTCATAATGTATTTTATTCAAAACTTCAACAAAAAATGTACAATTTCAATCAAATAAATAGAGATGAGTGAACTGTCCAGGTTCAGTTCGTAGTAGGTACTTCTTCAGTTGAGTGGAGGTCAAGTTTTTATTATCAGTCCTGGCCATTCTGGTTAGAATTTATTATATAAATTTAGAGATTGGTCCTGGATCAAACAGAAATGGAATAGTATTGTATTAGACAGGTGGGAACTGGACCTGGATCAGACAGGTGTGAGTTGGTCCTGAATCAGACCTATGGGAACTGGACCTATATAAAACAGATGGGGACTTGACCTGGATAAGATAGAAAGGGAATAGTCCTTTATGTGCAGATGGGTACTGGACCTGGATCAGACCTTTCGGGAAACAAATATAGACTGAACCTGGATCAGGCATAAAGAAAATAATTCTGTGTGAGAAAGATGGGAGTTGACTATGCATCAGACCTATAGAGACTAGACCTGGATAAAACAGGTGGGGATTGGACCTGGATCAGACAAAAAGGGAAAAATCCTGTATGAGACACATGGAGAACAGACCTGGATCAGAAACATGGAGACTAGACCTTGATAAGACAAATAGAACCTAGACCTGGTCCAAACAGATGGGGATTGGAGCTGAATCAGACACATGCACACAGAACCTGGATGAAGTACATGGGGACATAAATCAAACAGATGATGACTTAGATCAGATATATAAGAACTGGGCCTGGATCAGACACATGGGCACAGGATCAGGACCAGACAGATGTGGACTACATCCAGATCAGACACATTGGGCCTGATTTATTAAAGCTCTCTAATACTGGAGAGGATACATTTTAATTGGTAAAGCTGAGTGATCCAGAAAAACTGGAATTGGGTCATTTCTAATCAAATGTTTTTATTCCTGGGTCAGATCCATTCCAGGTTTTCTGTGTCTCCCGGCTTCACTGCACATTGGGACTGGATCTGAATAAGAAAAAAGGGGACTGGAATGGATTGGGCCTGAAATCACTGATATGTGTGTGTGTATAATTATATATTGAGGGGTTAAGCTCAGGATCACCTTTGCTGGGGTCAAAGGACTCTTGTCTGATTCACTTGCCATTTTCCTGGCCTGCAGGGCCAGAAACCATCTTGTCACTCTGCTATTTCTCTCTCGGCTCAGGTTCATCCTATTCAGAGGGGCATGATCAGAGACTAACCAAAACTTCCAAGCCAACAAGTAATATTTGAGTGATTCTAAAGCCCACTTGATGGCCAAACACTCCTCTACCAATGTTTAGTTCCTCTCATGCTTATTTAGTTTCCGACTCAAGTAAAGCATGGGATGCTCCTCTCCATACATATTCTGTGACAACACTGCCCCTATTCCTGAGTTAGAAGCATCTGTCTGTACCACAAATTCTTTTTTTAAAGTCCGGGGTCATCAATACTGGTTGGGAACAAAGGGCCCGATTTAGAGTCTGAAACACCTCCTCTGCTTCATCGTTCCATTTTATCAGCATTGACCCGCTTCCCTTGGTGGGATCAGTTAGGGGAACTGCTATCGCTGCAACATTGGGTATGAAGCGTCTATAATAGTCAGTAATCCCCAGGAATGCCTTCACTTGTTTCTTATTTACCGGCTGGGACCAGTTCTGTACAGCTTCAATCTTGGCAATTTTGGGCTTGACTACACCTCTCCCAATAATGTAACCCAAGTACTTGGCTTCTTCTAGACCAATGCTACATTTCTTGGGGTTCGCAGTCAACCCTGCTCTCCTCAAATCATCAATCACCGCCTGTACTTTGAGTAGGTGTGTCCCCCAGTCCGCACTATGTATCACTATGTCATCAAGATAAGCAGAAGGTTACTGTCTATGTGGCCTCAAAACTCTGTTCAT
This sequence comes from Pyxicephalus adspersus, assembly GCF_032062135.1. Taxonomy (NCBI): domain Eukaryota; kingdom Metazoa; phylum Chordata; class Amphibia; order Anura; family Pyxicephalidae; genus Pyxicephalus; species Pyxicephalus adspersus. Next base: position 2,319,939 of record NC_092864.1, on the reverse strand, counting down.
TAGCTGCTGAAATGTTGCAGGAGCCCCATGCAGGCCAAAAGGCATAGGTACATACTGGAATAGGCCATCAGGTGTGGAAAATGCTGTCTTCTCTTTGGCAGCGTCCGTCAGGGGTATTTGCCAATACCCCTTTGTCAGGTTTAAGGAGGTAATGAAACGGGCTGTACCCAGTTGGTCCATAAGGCTTTGGAATTAATACAATAGGGCTTGACAATTCACTATGAGACTCCTCAATTACTCTCAACTCCAGCATCTCTTTCACTTCTTTTGAGACTGCCTCTCGTCTGGCCTCAGGAATCCTATAGGGTTTGACATGGACCCTAACCGCAGGTTCAGTTATGATATAGTGTTTTATGAGTGGTGTCTGTCCTGACTTTTCAGAAAAAAACCCTCTGTTATGAGCAACCAGCTGTCTGGCTTCCTTCTTCTGGACCTCAGACAGAGTCTCGGCTATTCTGACATCAGGCATTGTTGCCCCAGCATTGATGGGTGCAGCATGTGCTGCTGCCAGGACTTGCCGGTCTTTCCAAGGTTTGAACAGATTTATATGGTAAATCTGTTATGGCTTCCTTTTACCTGGTTGGTATACTTTAAAGTTCACTTCACCCACTCTTTCAAAAATTTCAAATGGGCCTTGCCATTTAGCCATAAATTGACTCTACAAGGTGCGGACGAGAACTAGTACTCGATCTCCCGGCGCAAATGTTCGGATCTTGGCCCCCCTATCATAAATCCTTTTCTGTACTCCTTGAGCCCGTATGTTCCTTAACAATTAGCATGACTGCTGAAATCCTGTCCTGCATCTGTGACACATGCTCTATTACACGTTTGTACAGTGTGGCCTGTGCTTCCCACGTTTCTTTAGCCACATCTAACAAACCACGTGGATGCCTACCATATACAAGCTCAAAAGGTGAAAACCGACTGCGGTACTTCCCTTATGGCAAACAGCAGATATGGGAGCAAAATGTCCCAATTTTTTCCATCTTTATCTACCACCTTTCTCAGCATTTGTTTCAGAGTCTTGGTAAATCTTTCGACCAATCCATCAGTTTCGGGGTGATAGACTGAGGTACCTAGTTGGGTAACTTTAAAAAGCCTGTGAAGTTCCTTCATTACATTAGACATAAAGGGCGTCCCGGAATACCAACCCGACTAAACACATGGACCACTTCTTTTGTGTTGGTCTTTGATGAGGTGTTGTGCAAAGGTATGGCCTCGGGGTAACGGGTAGCATAATCCATTAAGATTTTAGTCCATTAGGACTAAAATATGCTGGTGACCCCGAAATGACTTTATTAGGGGGCCAACCAAATCCACCCCGATGCACTCAAAGGATATTTCATAAATTGGCAAGGGCACCAAAGGGCTGCGGAAATGGGGCATAGGGGCTGTAATCTGACACTGAGGGCAGGATTTGCAATATGCTTTAATGTCTCCATGCATTCCAGGCCAGAAAAATCTTTCTAAAATTCCTTCAGTAGTTTTCTGGATCCCTAAATGGCCCCCCATAATGTGTCCATGTGCAAGATCCAGAACGGTTCTCCTGTAGGGCTTTGGAACCACTAACTGCTGTACCACCTTCTCTCCCTTCTTGTCTATCTGATACAATAAGTCATTCTCTAGAGCCATGTAAGGAAAAGCAAGCCTAGAACCCGACTCCACAGGATTCCCATTTACCACTTTTATATTCTCTCTGGCTCGCGTAAGGGTAAGGTCCTTCATTTGTTCACTTTAAAAGTCGTCTTTCCTAACGTCTAGGTCTGGCATACCCTGAAGTGTCACCCCTTCTGTCTCTTTCCCTGACGCAGACTCATCTAGGTCTCCGGCCATAACAGACAATAGAAAAGGGTTGGAGCTATCTGTCGATACCTTAACTACCTCCCCTAGTGGGGAATCCTCTAAGGGTTCTGGGCTTTTATCTGATGCTGTCAATATCTGCGGTGCACCTCTTTTTGGTTCCAACTTGGACTCCCATAATTTCCAAAAATGTGGAAAAGCTCTCCCAAGAATCACCTCCTGCATTAGTGCTCGGACTAATCCAACTTCATGAAGCACTGAGCCATAGGGAGTTGTAATATAAGCAAGGGTCGTCTGGTATTCACATGTATCCCCACGCACACAAGTCAACATGAATGTATCTGATTCACTCAGTCAGAGGGGCCAATAAGGCCTGCTTTCACCAGAGTTACTACACTCCCTGAGTCTAGCAGCGCAGTCACATTTTGATCATTCACTTTTAACTCATACAAATGTTTTTCCACGCTGTACACACCACCTGCGCAAATATAGACATGCGGTTTTCATAAAGGCAACATCACATGGCATTGGTTCAGTAGTTATAGGACAGTTCACTGCAATGTGTCCCAACTCCTTACACCGAAAACATCTTATATGTCCTTTGTTTACTCCAAAATTATACACCTTGGGCTCTCCTGATCCCACAGTCTCAGTATCTTCGTCATTTAAAGTCTTCACATTTCCCCCAGCCCCCTTACGCCCCAGAACAGTCTTACCAGGAACTCGTGAAAACCGTGGGGTTGAGGGCTGAGAGTTTTTTAAAAGATCCTCAGCCACAGAGTATCGCTCCACCAGATCCACCAGCTGGTCTGCTGTCTTGGGGTCCCCATGACTCACCCACTTCCTTAGAGCTGGGGTAGCGATCTCAGGAACTTGTGTAGGACCACCCGCTGCCCCGCGTCGGGGGCTGATAACATCTCTGGTCGTAGCCACTTCCGAGTCAAATGGATGAGATCTAACATCTGCGAACGGGGGGGCTTATCCATTTTATATGTCCACTGATGTACTCTCTGGGCTCTGACTGCTAGAGTAACACCCAGCCGAGCTTGTCAGCTCCAAACAAAGCTTTCAGCAACCTTGTAAGTTTGAGTTCATTCACACATACCAACTTTCTGTGTCCCCAGGCAGAGAGACTGACTGAGTTCCTGGCTCTGTTATATCCCCACCCTCAGTGCTGCTGAATTAATTACCTCACAGGTGAGTTTTCCACCTGCTACTTCACAAAGGAGAGGAATCTTGGGCAAATATACCTCCCTTCTACCACCAATCCTGGAATGGTGTCACTATATATATACATATATACATATATTTTTAATTTGTACTTGCTTTACTGCTCATCATTCTATTTTCAGGACCAGGTGCGTGCGGTTGGTTATTTTATACAAGGAAATAGATAAAGAAATTAACTAAAGTGCTCTTTACACAAATCATTAATAAGGCAATAAAGGTTATACACAGGGACTTTGAGAGCAATTCACATGTAACATAAAAGAAACAACCAGACAATATCAGCTCATAGTACTGAGAACTCTAAGAAGTAACAAGAACTCCAACATGAGCGGGCATGGATATCCAAACTCAGACAGAGATCATAAGGAGCTTCAGGTTTGATCGCTCTCAGACAGCCAGCCAGGGTTATAAAAGAATCCTCATTCAGCTCTTTGGCTTTTTAGGCCATGGAAAATCATCTTTCATTAATACCTGTAAGTACATCCTAGATGGAGGAGACTATGTGAATCATGCCCAAGCGGACAGCTCTGATGCAGGGCGCACCACAGCAAGAATATCCTACCCACTCACAGATTACATTATGCTGGTGGATAATCGGGGATGTGGCACCATGAACAACTATGAGACCGGAGAGATCTTTGCTCAGCTTGGTGAGTGACATATAGGTGGGGATTTACTGAATCTAGGCTGGAATTTTCACCTTGCAAGAAATATTTCACTTGACTCAGTATATGAGCTGAAGATCTACTGACCTCAGTCTAAAGAAAAAAAATACGACTTTGTAATGTTCCCCATGATTGGGTGTTCTGTGCATAATGAACACCACCAGACTCACTAATTTTATTATTATTATTAATAATACACAGGATTTATATAGCACCAACATATTACGCAGCGCTGCAATATGCTCACTAGGATAAGGTTAGCACCATATTGATAATGGCCTGCTGTGAGCATTGCGGTAAGAATTTCATGATAATTAAAATGATGAAGAAAGAAATGTTTTAGTAGCTTTATAAGGTTTGAATTTGAAGAACGGGTGATTGAAATAATCTCATTCCTCTTACATTTCTTTGTGTTTCTCTTTATATCTGTATGCCGTCTGATGATTCTTCTTTTGTTAGCTTCTCATATGTCTGCATGGGTGACCCAGAAAGGACTACAGTATTGGGGCAGAAAAACAAATAAGAAATATTAGGAACACCAAACATTTCCTTTTAGTTTGGTTTGCTGAGTCCAATGTATACCACAATATATTAATTGAGGACTTCCAGCAGTTAGAGTGACATCCTAGCTATGGTTTGAGTTGGAGAGACCAACATTCACTGTGTTTATTATGTGGGCAGCTGATAGGAAAATCTTGATTAATCTGATGTTGCTGAGTAGAATGTGAGATTGCAGCACCTTTGCTTTGTTAAATCCAGTCCTCATGCCCTTTAGGATTGGGGCTACTTAACCAGTGGTTTGCCAATTTCCTCTCTTCGGAGGCTCATAGGGTAGTGTGGTTATCCCTGGGGAGTACTCCTTTATTTTCTACCCCAAGATCCCTGTTGCATTAGTTGTTGTGATGCATCTATGGACATTGCTGGAGAATCTCACAATTTCTGTTTCCCTCCTTTCTAGCCAATTTGCTGCCCTTGGATCAGGAAGTAGAATGGAGCCGGGGCTTTCGGCTTGTAAACAGAATTGTTGAAGCCGAAACCGAAATCTTGAAATCAGACTTCACCTTTCCTGTCTTCCTATACAGGTAACTGCTTTGCAGAATATTGAACTTTGCTGGACCACTATTGGTTCTGATACATAATATCTGATATCAGTTCTGATATCATAGCGTTGATGATGGGTTGAACACCAACTAGTTGCCTATTTTCTGTATGCACTGTGTATCATTATACATAATATTGTTAACAAAATTGTTGTTGGGGGTGGTGATGGTGGCTTTTCATTTACAGTAACTTGAAAAGTCAGCTTGTGGTTTAAAATCATGTTTTAATGATTAATAATACCTTTAATGTTCTAACAAATTCCCCATCCATTCCATGAAGGTGACATGGACATGTTTGGGGTCTTAGCCTTGGGGGATTATAAACTTGAGCTTTTTTCAGGAAAATCCATTTCATATTTTCCCTTCACTAGTTATGACCACTGAGTGTATAAAAAGATTTACAACTGGCAGAAAAAAAGGTGATGATGCAAATTTTGCAGCTTTGGTAACAATTTATTTTTCTTTTGACATTTTGTCTTTATTTGTACTCAGCATCAAGATGGGAATTGATGAAGAGCATATTGAAGAGTTAAGGAATTTGCTAGAGACAGCCCAAAGCGTGACAGGTACTCTTCGTAATTCTTGATATGTACACATATATACCATGAGTGTATATCATTATATCATTGGGTAGATCTGTTCAAACATTTCCAGGATGCCATTGAACATTTTTACATGATGTAATGAAAATTTTTGTACACATTCCAAACATTGACCAATGACAACAGAAACACATTGAGCTCCTTCCATCAACTCTTGTGTTGACCATACACATCTGGCAATGTCAACCCTTTGCTGACATATGTATTAATAAACATGAAAAACATATGGAACTGATAAGGCGTCATGGTAATCACTGGCGCTGTGTTGGACCCTCTATGTCAGCAGCCCGATTGGCAGAGACATGTAGGGGGTGCAGAGTCTAAGACACCAGCCTCTGGACCCCGGCAAGGGCTGATGGACTTTAGGAGGTGGTGGCCAGGTTGCAGCCCCCTTAAATGCAGGGGCTAGTAACTGCTGACTGGTAGGATCAAAGCATAGTACAAGTGCAAAAGGCAAAAGAATAGTCACACGCGCCTAGGTCAGGGCACACAGCAATTAGGAATAGTCAAACACACCGGTGTCGGTCTACCAAAAATCACACATACACAGGTGCTGGTAACTGCTGACTGGTAAGACCAAATTGTAGCATAAGAGAGAAAGGCAAAAGAGTAGTCAGATGAGCCGAACGTAAGGACAGGTGGTAATCAGGATTACTCAGAGATCTATATATAGCAAATGGGGATTATGTGACCAGCATGTAACAGAACTCACCACCAGAGGGAGTACTGGAGCTAAGGCAGCTCAGATGGTGTTCACACTTCTGCCTGCAGATGGAGCACATTATAGTCCTCTGGAGTAAAGGGGCAGCTCTCATGGAGTCAGATAACTCCAGGAAGACCAAGAAGTGACCAATGAATAGGATTCCTGGGCAGTGCAGAGGAGTGAAAGGTGGGTGACACAGATGGGGACACAGATTCTTTGATCCTGCAGGAACATAACCACCACTTAGCCAGTGTCCCCATTGTAGAAATATTGATTGGATATCACTTACAATTATTGGCATTACAAGACCCACATGAGCATGGTGCCCTGCCATGGTAACATGAGCATTTTTTAATGATATATTTCAAAGTATTTGGTGTGACTGCTCTCTTAATTCTACTATGCCAGATTTTCTTAACCTTTCTACCCCTGAGAAACCCTTAAAATAATTTTCACCCCTCAGGAACCTCTGCCAACATCAATTTATTGTGAGCTAGTGAGAAAAAAACGTTTTATTGGTGGCTGGTGAAAAGAACGACCCCTTAGGCAGGGGACTGGAATACCATCTCAAAACATTATGGGGGTCAAGCTATTGACGTTGTCCCCAGAACTATGCAGACATCATCAAATGAGATTGAAATTGGAGGAACCCCTAGCAACTCCTTGAGGAACCCTGGTTAAGAATGGTTGCCCTTTACACTGCATTGGTCTGATATACTTTGTATCTGACCGATGTGTTTCTGTAACATAATTCAACTTTATCAGGTGGATTTTTTTTATGTGAGAATCCTCTCCGATTGGTTATATAAAATCATATGAGAGAGAAAATGATGACAAAATTTCCTTTTATATGTTTCAGTCTCATAGAATAACAGTTTAGAATATTCAGACAGGACATCTCTACACAATCCGCACCATTGAGAGGTTAACATTAATAGTAAAACTTATACTAATATCTATTGTGTTCTCTTGTTTAGCTGATAGACTTTGTTAAATGACTGGCAATAAAATATCATTGACACCAGAAATCATATTCTTGTTTCCAGGAGTCTTCCCCTTCGTAGTCCTGACACATAAGTCCCATGGAGGACTAACGGTAGTTGAGAGGGCATTCCGTGACATGGGTGTGGGAAAGCTCTTTATTCTGGAAAACTACACCCCAGACGATCACTTCAAAAAGAGAGGCAGGCACGAGGATGTGCTGAGGTTTTTCAATGAAGTTATCAAGGAGGTTGAGTTCCATTTGAAGCATGCCAAGGATCTGGCACAAGAGTTCAAGAACCATAAGCAGTTAGTCCTAAAATTTATCTTTGACCGAGAGATGAGTTTTTCGAGTCAGACGGAGCAGAACACACAAGCCTACATGGTCCAGCGGATGGAAAGCCTGAGGCGAAAATCAGAGGACCAAAGAAATGAAGACCGACAGTACTTTGAAGAAGAGATGAAAAGGATTCAAGAGTATTTTGAGGAGCTAAGAAAAAAAGACAATCTTAGATTTGAGGAAGAGATGAAGAAATATGGACAATATAAGAAAAATAAAAATAAAGATTGTATATTACAATAAATTGTATCTAGCCAAACAGATAAAACGTGCAATGGGGTGGATTTATGTGTGGTGTGATGGATGGACTGGAATCTTCTCAGGAAAGCCCCAAGTTTTCTACTCAGCAGACGATTTGATTTTCCAATGTCCATCTGTACTGAGAATGAAATCCACCAACTCCCTTCTCAAACACGGGACCCAGAAGATGTTGGGTCATTTCCAGGTGTAGTGATGGACTTAATATCAAATTTGTGGTTTATTATCATCATTTTTTTTATGACTGATTTCATGTATGTAGAAGGAAGCTTGAAAGCCCCACTGTTGATGTTGGATAGTTGCTAAAGGGAATGTTTGATGAATGTCAGATTCAGATTCAGTAGGAATCGGATAATTACTGCCACATCCAGTTTACTTCCAAACCCTATCAATAAAAACATTCTTCTTTATATTATATATATTTATATGATGAATTGATGGGCATTGGAAAGCATTGCATGTTCCCTTACTGGAGGGCAGACAATGGTCCCACTAGATAACTGTCCGTATGATTCAGAAACCGCTCTACTCCCTGCTCCGGGTTTGGCTCCGGGTTTTGCTCCAGGTACCCATCTCAGTGGCTGGGATTTTTGTACAACTGGGAAAACACATCATCATATATTAAAAATATTACCTCCTGCAGAAGCAGAACAATGTGTGTGAAACGCGTTGAGCTGTGTCTATATTGTAGCGTCGTACATTCACAGCTGTAACTAATGGTGAATGTTCTTTATATTGGAAGATGGATTCCTCCATTTTGTGGAGGAATAGACCAAACTTATAACTGGAGGGGCAAATGCTGAATGAATGTACATTATTGTAACTTATGTAATTGAATTGTATATGTCTGTTGGTGCTTGAGGGTGTCAGTGATAACCATCGGTTGTACATTGCCAGTGTTGTACAATACCAGATTGTCCATTGGATTAGAACTGGTGGATTATTGTTATAAATGCCAAAAAAGATGATTGGTTGCTTTTAGTTACTTCACTTTGCATTTCATCATTGTTCTTATTGGTTGCCCTCAGATATTGAATTTATCATCACATTGATAAAAGGCTAAACAGCGACAGGCGCAGCCAACAGTGGGCCCCTATGCAAAGGCGACTTAGGGACCCCCCCAGTCCCCCTTTTGACTGAGGAGGGCCCGAGGTCCTTGTGCTTCCCATGTCCCTTGGTCTGTCTCAATGCCAGCATGGATCTCCCCTTTTTATACCAATAAGTGGAAGGATTAGGTAAGTGAAATTGGCTGGACTTATAACACAAATGTTGGGTTTGGTGAACTTTAAAACCCGAGAATGTTCGTCCAGATTTAAAGCTAACATAGCACTGATATATTGATGAGGTGTTTGGATGGTGTGTTAGATTGCCAGCAGATATATTTAATTTGCTCCGTTCACCTTCAGTCCAGCACTGCCCCCCCACCATTTAAATTCCACTTCTCATTTCCTGGGTTAAATGACTGCCAATGTCATCTTCCTGTGGACCCAGGCTGTCATGGACCTACCACCTGTAAGTATATCAACCCACCAACCTGAGCTCCGCACTGAATGGTATTCCCATCTTCTCATATGAAGGAGTGCGGCCGCCACCTTTGGACAACGACACGAAGGACTTGGAACATCTGAAGCCCCCAGGAAAAAATACATGCTTTTATTATCCAATCACATCAATCAATTATAACGTCTGGTGATCCAAATCAGCCACGTGACCCCTCACACCCCACATTCACACATTGCCTTCCAATATGAGATTTACCAACACAGAGAGAAAGGAAGAGATGATAGTGAGAAGAAGGGAAAGAGAAAGAGAGACGAAGGGAAAGAAAAAGTGAGAGAAAGACAGTGAATGGGAAGGAGGGAAAGAAGAGACAGAAAAAGAGGGAAAGGGAAGAGATGGGAGGGACGAAGAAAGGGGAATGAGAGAGATAGGGGGGAGAGGGCAAGTAAGAAAAAGGGGAAATGGGGAGAAAAAGAGAGGGAGTGGGGAGAGAGAGAAGTGAGAGGAGGGAGGGAGAGAAGAAAGAAGAAGAGAGGGAGGGGCAAGAGAGAGAAGGAGAGGGGTGAAAGAGAGAGAGAGAGAGAGTGATGTACTTCACATCAATAATAAAAAGGACCTGTCACATGAATAATAAAGAGGACCTGTCATTATTTTTATTATTCCTTCATTCATTATGTATATATATGTATATTATCCTCTTCCCAGCCAATCACAGAGCAGTAGAGGTGATGAATGGAGATACATATCCCTATTGAACCTCTATTGCCCTGGTATCGCCTGCAGTTACAGCTATTTGAAGGCACGTGCCTCCAACTAGCTGTAACTGCAATGTTTCCACAGTCTTGGGATCCCACAATGACAATATTGACATAAAAATGAGAAATCTTCATTAAGCATCGGTATCAAAATTCCTTAGAAGAGTTAAAAGAATTAGAAAATGATTGTTGTACAATGTTGCATTATACAGTGTTATTATCAATACCAAAATAGTTGAATACAGCATGATTTTTAATGATTTTAATGTGTATGTACAATTGATGTGCTATGTCAATCAATAAATAAATGTCAATCAAATAAATGTTTTAATCAATTGAAAAATGTTTTCTTAGCCTCCTAAAGTCCATACTATTTTAATAATAAAATCAACTTATACAGTGTTAGCCTTCTACAATGTTGTGTTATATTATATTGTGTTGTTTGATGTTGTGTTATACAATGGTATTGTACAATGTGTTATAAAGTGATATTGTGACGGGGTTATTCCTATACAATGTTGTTTTATATGATGTTGTGTTATATGATGTTGTTTTATACAATGTTGTGTTATATGATGTTGTGTTATACAATGTTGTGTTATATGATGTTGTGTTATATGATGGTGTTGTTATACGATGTTGTGTTATATGATGTTGTGTTATATGATGTTGTGTTATACAATGTTGTGTTATATGATGTTGTGTTATACGATGTTGTGTTATACGATGTTGTGTTATACGATGTTGTGTTATACGATGTTGTGTTATATGATGGTGTTGTTATACGATGTTGTGTTATACGATGTTGTGTTATATGATGTTATTGTTACTCAGTGTTGTTTTTGCTGTGTTTATTCTGATTGTGTTCTCTTTTCTACAAACCCGCTGGGTAACTTTGAGCAGATATCACACATCAGAATCCAATCTTCCAGGCGGTTGTGGTTTTATTGACTCTGACCTAGAAGACGCCAAATTTCAACTAAATCTGCAATAACCAACCGCAGACCATGAATCTTCCGTGACTTCCGTGTGAATCTTCAGTTCTTGGTGAATTCTGGGTGGAGATAATTCTTTACGACATCTAGAAAAATATTCTGATAACATGCAATGTATGCAGGCGCAGGTGGACGCACATGGACACACATTCACACACACATTCACACACGCATTCACACAGTGTTGGAGCTCTGACTTCCTTCTATAGGGAGGGGCACACCAAGTAAAGTGAAAGTAAAAGAAGTTGCAGGAAGAAGTCTGAGCAGTGCAGAGAAATCTACAAATACAGAAATATAGAAGGAGGAAAGGAGCAGCATGTTTCACATAAAAAGGTAACAATTGTATCTCTTATTTGTCATCCTGTGTATGGAGGGGGGTTGGGGTAGTTTGGGGTGAAGGGGGCAGTTGTATATTGAGCATGAGAACCCTTTTGTAGACCCCTACAGAGTTGTGTATAGGGCCCAGGGTCATGTGACCATTCAATTTCCCCATCTTTCCCCTTTTCATAACGACTTCATTATAGAAGAAGTAGGGAGGGGCAATAAAGAGGCCCTGTCATAGGGTACAGGGCGGCACTTAGCGTCTTCTACAGGGGATCAGTGATAATAAATTCCATTTGCTGAGGTTGAGGAGGTAAGCAGAGTTTGGCAGGATCACCTATAGATACAATGGGCCTGTCTATAAAAACGCTCAAAGACTGGAGAACATACAATTTCATCAGTGAACCTGGGTGATCCAGCAAACCTGGAATGGATTTCTTATTTGTTATTAAATGTTTTCAATCTTGTACCAGATCTATTCTAGGTTTGCTGGATCACCCAGGTTCACTGATATACTGATTCACTGATTTAATAAATCAGGCGTATTGTATCCAATCCCCCCATGTATGAATGGAATACTTACCTCACATAGAGGTGACTCTATAGATGAGGTCTATACGTCTGTGGTGACATCAGATCAGACATTGGCTCCAATTGCAATGAAACTTTTTCTGCACAGCCAGATAGATAAACAGAGCTCACTCGTCTTCTACTATCATCACCAGGAGGGGGCAGTATAGGGAATGAACGCTGATTATTTTCCACTGCTGTTCACTCAAAGAATGGAAAGTAGAAGTGACTCATAGAATTGTGTTCTGTAATACTAATACACCCATGTGCAGGGGAAATATGCAGCTCTTTTAGACCCCCAATAATGTGATTTATTGGGTATGGATAGTGAAAACAGATTTATCTCATTCACTGTCCAGGGATCACATTGTTTGTTGATTTGGAATGTTACAAAATATTTCCCCATACAGTGAAATAAAAACCTTATGAGGTCAGATAAAGGACAAGAAAGAAAGAGATTTTCACTGACCTATTTCCACCCGCCATTCTATGCTAAATATCTGTGGGACCACTTCCTGCCCCTCCACCCCCCTCCCTCGTGTCTGAACCTTCCAGCATTGTAAAATTCCAACTCTGCGAGAACAAAGCAAGGGATGATATTCAGTACAATGCTTAGAAGATATGCTGCATCCCAAAAATAAACATTTTATTTAAATCTGCAGAAAGTACTGGGACTTTAAAAGAAATCAGTTTGACCCTAAAATACCAATAAACAATTCTTTAATTTTCTCAAAATTTAAAATATATTAAAAACATTAAAATACATTACAATACTCATTAGTACATTAATTTCAATTACTGTATCCTCGACGTGTTTCATGGAACCTGTTTACTTCCTCAGTCCCATAATCAATCCCATGAGGTCACAAATTGGCCATGGAGGTCCGCAGGAAGCAAAGTTACATAGTTACATAGTAGGTTAGGTTGAAAAAAGACGTAAGTCCATCAAGTTCAACCACTAGGGCAATAATCATATCCCAGATATAAAACCCTATGACCATAGTTGGTCCAAAAGAAGGCAAAAAACCTCGGGTACAACTTGCTTCAACAGGGTAAAAAAAATTCTTCCTGATTCCATGAGACAATCGGATGTTCCCTGGATCAGCAGTCACCGTTATTTTTACTTTAAATCCTTAATCCCCAGTTATATTCTGTGCTTCTAGAAACCATCCAGCTTTTTCTTAAATCAATCTATAGAACTCCTTATCCATAGCTTAAACTTCTTTTCCACCAGACACAAAGAGCACCCCCTTGTGCCTTGTAATGATCTCAAAGTGAATAATTGGGAAGGGAGTTCTCTATATGGACCATTTATATATTTATACAGGGTGATCATATCCCCCCTTATACGTCTCTTCTCAAGGGAGAATAGATTCAGTTCAGCTAATCTCTCCTCATAGCGGAGTTCCTCCATTCCTTTTATTAGTTTAGTTTCTCTGCACTCTCTCCAATCCCACAATGTCCTTTTTGTGAACTGGTGCCCAAAACTGGACGGCATATTCCAGATGTGGTGTGACCAATGCTTTGTACAGGATTATGTCTCCATCTCTGCAGTCTATTCCTCTTTTATTACAAGAAAGTACTTTACTAGCTTTATATATTGCAGCTTGGCATTGCATGCTGTTATTAAGTCTATGATCTACCAGAACCCCCAGATCCGTCTCCATTTCTGACTCCCCAAATGTATTCCCCCTGGACAGTATGAAGCATGCATGTTGTTACCCCCAAGTGTATAACTTTACATTTATCCATATTAAATATCATTTGCCGCCTTGCTGTCCAATCAAACAGTACATCCAGGTCTGCTTGTAGATTATAGACATCCTGTATGTATTGGTGTCATCTGCAAACATAGAAATGGTACTTTTAATCCCACACTCTATATAATTTATGAAGATGTTATAAAGTAACATCTTCCCTCCTTTCTATTCTTCTCTCAAAGGTACACCACTAATAACCTTAGACCATTCAAAATATGAATCATTAATTACAACTCTCTGGAAGTGTTCTTTAAGACAGTTCTCTATCTATTTACAGACTGACTTTGACAACTTCTGTCTTTCTTGAAGCCATGCTGACTATCACTTATATTATTATTTTCTAGCAGAAACTCCTCTATGTGGTTCTTTATCAAATCCTCTAAGACCTTTCCAACTATGGACGTTAAACTTACGGGTCTGTAGTTACCTGGTAATGGCTTTGCTCTCTTTTTGAAGATAGGAACCACATTGCCCTTTCGCCAATCCATCGGTACATTGCAAGTGACCAAAGAGTCTCTAAAAATTAGGAATTGAAATGGCTTTGAACTAACCAAGCTCAGCTCTTTGAGGACACGTGGATGTAATCCATCAGGTCCTGGTGCTTTGTTAACCTTAATTTTTCCAACTGTTTCTCAATCATATCAATTCTGAGCCATTGTGACTCATTTAAGGCAGTGACATTGCTATTATGAATATGGACTTGAGCTCTGCCATTTTCCTTTCTGTACACAGAGCTAAAAAAAGTGTTTAGTAAATCTACCTTGTCTTTATCCCCGGTTACCAACCCAGAGACATCCTTTAAGGGGCCTACATGCTCAGATCTGATCTTTTTGCTATTAATATATTTGAAAATTTTTGGGGGGTTTCCCTTACTTTCCTTTGCAATCTGTCTTTCATTTTGAAGTTTTGCACATTTTATCTCCTTTTTACATCTTTTGTCATATCCTTTATAGGTTTCATTTCTATTTCTTCCATAGCACTGGGGGACCTATAGCAGACTCCAATAATTATTATTAAACCTCACATTCAACTCCAGCCATAATGCCTCAACCTCATTGCATGTTCCATCCGCAATTTCCTCTTTCACATTCACTTTTAGATCACTTCTCACATACAGACCAACACCACCAAAGCAGTGTGACCAGTATCCCTCTCATAAGACAAGCCCAGCATTTCCAAAGGTTAACTCACTAAATAGATTGCATCTTGTAATTGAATTAGAGACCATGCAAGCACTTTATTCCACAAGGATCCAAAATACTGTAGCTGCATATCTCCATCTCCACCTCTGCTGTGTCAGTCTTTCTAACTAAAGTGGTGGAGATATGTAGCTGCAGTATTGGTATGGTCTCTGACCCATTCCCCCATTTTCTTCGGCCTATTCACCCATCTTCTCCAGCTCATTCCCCCATCTTCTCCAGCCCATTTCTCCATCTTCTCCGGCCCATTCCCCCATCTTCTCCAGCCCATTCACACAACTCATTATTTTTGGTAATTCAGTAGCCATAGTTGCTGTCTGGCAGCTTTGGGGTCTCACTGGGGCTTTGACCACGTATAGCTTTGTATGCCTTTCACCTGTTAGTGTTAATGTTCCTTCATATGTTCTATGACAATAATACACATTCACTGTGTGGCAGAAAGAAAATGGAAATAGTGATCACCTCCAGGGCCCCTGAGACCAACCTCCAATGGCTGAAGAAATTCATACCAGAGTGTTCTGGGTTTATTGAAGTGGAATATCTTCCAATCACCAACCACAACAGCAATGTCTGGAAGGAGAAAGTGAGGGACTTTTCTGCAGCCATCCTCTACCACACCAAACACCACGGACGGGTGAATGTCACCGATATAGAGGGAGCCTTGTACGAAGAGGAGCTGAAATATCTGAGTAAGAATCTAGGTAAGGCCAAAATCTCATATAAAGGAAAATTTTATCTTGAGAAAAACATGAAGGTGCTGACTGCTCCTCCTGGATATTGGACGTCATGGTTAGAACTCAGATAGGGATGTCTATGTGCTTCCTATTATTCTGCATTTTTTCTCAGTATCAATGCGTATATTGTCCTTTCCTCTCCTCTCCAACCGTCTCTCCTTTTCTCTTTTCTAAACTTCCCCTTTCCTCTCCTTTCTACCTTTTCCCATATTTTTCTTAGCCTCCTCATCCCCTCCTCTCTCACACCCTTCCCCTTCCCTCCCTTCTTCTTTCATCTTCACCCTTCCCCCCCTCTCCCTTCTTCTTTCACCTTCACCCTTCCCCCTCTCCCTTCTTCTTTCACCTTCACCCTTCCCCCCTCTCCCTTCTTCTTTCACCTTCACCCTTCCCCTCTCCTCCCTTCTTCTTTCATCTTCACCCTTCCCCTCCTCTCCTCCCCTTTCTTTTCTCTTCTTCTTCTCTCATCTTCAACCTTTTGTCCTCCTCCCAGATTCTCTTCCTTTCCTCTCCTTTCTCATTCACCCCTCTTTTTCCCTTCCCATCTTCTCCTTTACTCTCCCACATTTCCCCTCCTTTCTCTTCTTCTCTCATCTTAATCCTTCCCCCTTTTTCTTCTCATCTGCTTCTTTCCTTCTTCTTCCTAACCCTCCTCTACCTTTCTCACACCATTTCACCTTTCCTCCCCCTCCTCCCTCTCTCTTCCTTCCTTCTTTCCCCTCCTTAACTAGCCTCCCTTACCTCTAGCTTTCTCCTCCTCTCTCTTTTCTTCCCTCACCTCCTCTCTCATCTCCCTCTTCCCCAACATCCCCCTCTCCTTACCCATTGCTCCTAACCCCTACACTTTCCTGTTCCTTTTTCTTTTAGTTTACCAGTAGGGCTCTGGGAATCTTTTGTCATCCTTCAAAAGTTGTCAATCACAGTACATGTGTGTCAGATTCTTTCTGTTGTCATTGATCATACAGGGAGCCAATTTCGAAGAACAAGGCATGGTGGGGGGGATGATTGTCACAATGTTATTATTAGGAATACCAGACCTAATTATAGTTTTACAACCTATACACACAATATAAAAAGTAAATTAACCCAAAAGCATAGCATTTTACTTTAGGGTAAAGGGGGAGGGGAGGTTAGAATTAGGGGACCCCCCGACGTTAAGTGATAAAGTGATTTGTTTGTCAGCTGTGTTTTGGTTGATGTAGAGGGGACCTCTGGGGTTGTCTGGTATTGTCAGCTATTAAGATTGTGTCAAAAGTTTCGTGTAAATATGATTTAACATTCGGGTTTCTGTGTGGTTCGGAGCTAGATATGAGCTTCCTGGATCAAGGCCTTTGCCTAGGTTGGCTCTGTTACCAGGGGCTATTAATGGGTTTTTAAGGGTTTCTTATTGGTGGGATATTCTAGGTTTATACACCTAGACACACGCTGGTAGTCAGGTCTTCTGCTTATCAGTTTAGGGAGTGCTACGGTAGAGTGGGTAAGATTTCTGCTTTACCCTTTCCCACCCCCAATCACAGTCTTGTGGCCTTAATTTTGTTAAAATGATATTGAAGCTACCTGGTCAATTAGGGTAGAGGAATGGCAGCACAAGATACCTAGAGGGCAAGAAGTGTAAATTCCCCCTTGGGGATGTATGGAGTTGAGTGAAAGGTTATCTAATATCTAATATATTTAGAGACACATTTCTTGAGCCACCACTGACCCCCACGCTGTGTCCTGCAGGCAAAAAGAAGGTTTTGGTGTTGTTGGACGATATGGACGATACTAGTGAAGAGGAGAAGCAAAGAATCCTGAAAACTCAGCCAAGCCTGGCCCGTCTATCAGGAGCTGAAATATCTGAGTAAGAATCTAGGTAAGGCCAAAATCTCATATAAAGGAAAATTTTATCTTGAGAAAAACATGAAGGTGCTGACTGCTCCTCCTGGATATTGGACGTCATGGTTAGAACTCAGATAGGGATGTCTATGTGCTTCCTATTATTCTGCATTTTTTCTCAGTATCAATGCGTATATTGTCCTTTCCTCTCCTCTCCAACCGTCTCTCCTTTTCTCTTTTCTAAACTTCCCCTTTCCTCTCCTTTCTACCTTTTCCCATATTTTTCTTAGCCTCCTCATCCCCTCCTCTCTCACACCCTTCCCCTTCCCTCCCTTCTTCTTTCATCTTCACCCTTCCCCCCCTCTCCCTTCTTCTTTCACCTTCACCCTTCCCCCTCTCCCTTCTTCTTTCACCTTCACCCTTCCCCCCTCTCCCTTCTTCTTTCACCTTCACCCTTCCCCTCTCCTCCCTTCTTCTTTCATCTTCACCCTTCCCCTCCTCTCCTCCCCTTTCTTTTCTCTTCTTCTTCTCTCATCTTCAACCTTTTGTCCTCCTCCCAGATTCTCTTCCTTTCCTCTCCTTTCTCATTCACCCCTCTTTTTCCCTTCCCATCTTCTCCTTTACTCTCCCACATTTCCCCTCCTTTCTCTTCTTCTCTCATCTTAATCCTTCCCCCTTTTTCTTCTCATCTGCTTCTTTCCTTCTTCTTCCTAACCCTCCTCTACCTTTCTCACACCATTTCACCTTTCCTCCCCCTCCTCCCTCTCTCTTCCTTCCTTCTTTCCCCTCCTTAACTAGCCTCCCTTACCTCTAGCTTTCTCCTCCTCTCTCTTTTCTTCCCTCACCTCCTCTCTCATCTCCCTCTTCCCCAACATCCCCCTCTCCTTACCCATTGCTCCTAACCCCTACACTTTCCTGTTCCTTTTTCTTTTAGTTTACCAGTAGGGCTCTGGGAATCTTTTGTCATCCTTCAAAAGTTGTCAATCACAGTACATGTGTGTCAGATTCTTTCTGTTGTCATTGATCATACAGGGAGCCAATTTCGAAGAACAAGGCATGGTGGGGGGGATGATTGTCACAATGTTATTATTAGGAATACCAGACCTAATTATAGTTTTACAACCTATACACACAATATAAAAAGTAAATTAACCCAAAAGCATAGCATTTTACTTTAGGGTAAAGGGGGAGGGGAGGTTAGAATTAGGGGACCCCCCGACGTTAAGTGATAAAGTGATTTGTTTGTCAGCTGTGTTTTGGTTGATGTAGAGGGGACCTCTGGGGTTGTCTGGTATTGTCAGCTATTAAGATTGTGTCAAAAGTTTCGTGTAAATATGATTTAACATTCGGGTTTCTGTGTGGTTCGGAGCTAGATATGAGCTTCCTGGATCAAGGCCTTTGCCTAGGTTGGCTCTGTTACCAGGGGCTATTAATGGGTTTTTAAGGGTTTCTTATTGGTGGGATATTCTAGGTTTATACACCTAGACACACGCTGGTAGTCAGGTCTTCTGCTTATCAGTTTAGGGAGTGCTACGGTAGAGTGGGTAAGATTTCTGCTTTACCCTTTCCCACCCCCAATCACAGTCTTGTGGCCTTAATTTTGTTAAAATGATATTGAAGCTACCTGGTCAATTAGGGTAGAGGAATGGCAGCACAAGATACCTAGAGGGCAAGAAGTGTAAATTCCCCCTTGGGGATGTATGGAGTTGAGTGAAAGGTTATCTAATATCTAATATATTTAGAGACACATTTCTTGAGCCACCACTGACCCCCACGCTGTGTCCTGCAGGCAAAAAGAAGGTTTTGGTGTTGTTGGACGATATGGACGATACTAGTGAAGAGGAGAAGCAAAGAATCCTGAAAACTCAGCCAAGCCTGGCCCGTCTATCCTCCCATCTCATTCTCATTCCCGAAAATCACAAACTTCAAGCCGCACAAAAAAAACTAAAGGAATTCCAAGAATTTCATGCTGGTTTTTTAGAAGGTGAAATGCATCTTTAAAGTTGTCAAACAAATAATGGGGCTGATTGGGAAAATTAAATGGGCACAAATGGGAAGGAGAGTAGCCAATAAAATCTCACCCTCTAGTTTATGGAAAAATGAGAATTCTGATTGGACGGTGTATATTCTTGTTATCTTTTCTAAGATCTGAATCTGTTTGGATACAAGCCATCTCTTCCTTCCTTCTTAGAGAGTCATCTTCCATTATTAAAAAATTGCTTGTATCCAATGCTGAAATTTGTAAAAAGGAAAAAGAAGATGGAAGGTGGAATGAATAGGAGAGACGAAGAACGGAGGGTATGGGAGTAGAGACAGCACACAATATGATTTTTGCTTTTATGTATATTTTATTGTTATATGTTAGAAATGTAAAATAATAAATTGTTGTGAGGGTTCTCCAGCACATTCAGGACTTCATTCAATCCCAGCACCCACAAGGAAAGCCAGGACTGAATGAACTCCTAGCCAATCAAAATGGCCAAAGATCTGAATGTGAAAGTAAAGAAGGGAAAAGATAGTGGCACCGGCAATGGAATGGGGACAAGTGAATATCCCTGGGGTTTTTCTCTTGCTTTATTTCTCATATCGCATTGATTCCAATTCATAATTCTAAAATGGTGAATCTTTACTATACGAAAGTAAACTCATTCCCATAACTCAAGTAAAGACAGGAAATTAAACCAGTGACTGATCTGTCACAGATTTATTATCCCCCCCACCCACTCTCATTGTAGTCTCATTGTGACCTCGGGTTCAAAGGGTTGTTTTTAGGATACAATAAAAAAAAATCAATCTTATCTTCTAGGATCTCGGTGCTTCGCAATCCTTAGAGAATGGAATGCATGGCACATTTATGATTTTTATGTTTGGTTTAGCTGGTTTTACTGAAAGTTTTGTGTTTGTCCTCACTAGGTGCGAGAACATCTCAGAAGATGGACATTTCCATTTCTTCATTTAAAGTATGGATGACTTTAGTATTTTTATTTCCAAAGATAATAGTTTGTAAAGTGTCACATGATCAATATGTAATTGGGTTATATTTTCCTCTTCAGCCTAGCTGACACACTCTGATTTGTGATTGGTTTGACATATCTGCCGACATGTGCAGATGATTGGATCACTTGGTGCACGATAGATCCATCCAAGACATGGACGTTCCAGAACAGTCAGTTTTATGAAGGCTGACAACATTAGGCCGGTGGTTTGCAATAATCAAAGCTTTGCCGCTGTGTGAGATCCTTCAACTGGCCAGTGGTATGCAAAACTGAAAAGTGTGAAATATGTTGTACCTATGGTATGGGGAGAGCCCAGAAATCATCATAATGATTGTTATTTGTGTGCTGGGAATGTAAAAGAATCGTTACAAGAAACACAAGTGGGAGTACGGTGATATGGAATCAGCGACCTGTGCCGCATGGTGCTGATTCTCATTCTCATTCCTGAAAATCACAAATTTGAAGCCGCACAAAAAAAACTAAAGGAATTCCAAGAATTTCATGCTGGTTTTTTAGAAGGTGAAATGCATCTTTAAAGTTGTCAAACAAATAATGGGGCTGATTGGGAAAAATAAATGGGCACAAATGGGAAGGAGAGTAACCAATAAAATATCACAAATCTCAAAAACGAGAATTCTGATTGGACGGTGTACATTCTTGTTTTCTTTTCTAAGATCTGAATCTGATTGGATACAAGCCATCTCTTCCTTCCTTCTTAGGAAGTCATCTTCCATTATTAAAAAATTTCTTGTATCCAATGCTGAAAATTGTAAAAAGGAAAAAGAAGATGGAAGGTAGAATGAATAGGAGAGATGAAGAAGGGAGAGTATGGGACTAGAGACAGCACACAATATGATTTTTGCTTTTATGTAAATGTTATTGTTATATGTTAGAAATGTAAAATAATAAATTGTTGTGAGGGTTCTCCAGCACATTCAGGACTTCATTCAATCCCAGCACCCACAAGGAAAGCCAGGACTGAATGAACTCCTAGCCAATCAAAATGGCCAAAGATCTGGATGTGAAAGTAAAGAAGGGAAAAGATAGTGGCACCGGCAATGGAATGGGGACAAGTGAATATCCCTGGGGTTTTGTCCCGCTTTATTTTTCCTATCGCATTGATTCCAATTCATAATTCTAAAACGGTGAATCTTCACTATAGGAAAGCAAACTCATTCCCATAACTCAAGTAAAGACAGGAAATTAAACCAGTGACTGATCTGTCACAGATTTATTATCACCCCCACCCACTCTCATTGTAGTCTCATTGTGACTTCAGGGTTTTTTTCTTTTTAGGATACAATAAAAAAACAAATTCAATCTTATCTTCTAGGATCTCGGTGCCTCGCAATCCTTAGAGAATGGAATGCATGGCACATTATTGTTTTTTATGTTTGGTTTAGCTGGTTTTACTGAAAGTTTTGTGTTTGTCCTCACTAGGTGCGACAACATTTCAGAAGACGGACATTCCCATTTCTACAATCAAAGTATGGATGAATTTAGTGTTTTTATTTCTACAGATAATAGTTTGTAAAGTGTCACATGATCAATGTCATTAAAAATTGGCTTTTTAATGATAGTTAGAATTTGCTTGGTTTGGGGGTATGGGCTTTTTCTATTAGGAGAAGCCTAAAATAGTAACATCTGCCCAGCATCCAATAGCCATACACCCATACCCTCATAGCTCCTGTTACCTTTGTATACTTATTACATATTGGATGGTATATTATAATCTGGCTCTACACATATCATTGATTGGGTTACATTTTCCTCTTCAGCCTAGCTGACACACCGTGATTTGTGATTGGTTTGATCTGGGGAAAAATAGATAAGTAATGTCCTGATCAGTTCTATGCTGCTGGACTACAGAACCCCTCTTTATTTCCATAATATAGGCGAGGAGTTCTATATTACAGCAGCAGATTGTTGGGTAACAATGACAACACTACTTGTTATTTTAGTTTATTCTAGGGAAGGGTTAAGAGTTGTCATCTTAAACTGAGCCAAGACATAGCAACATGTTCTTGCATTGCAGAGATGTAATAAAATTTTTTTTTTTTTATTTTGTCCAACAACAGAGAGTATGGATGGACTTCAAGGGATGTTCTAATCCAGTAAGTATCTGTGAGGGGAAGCTTGACAATTCTGCCTTCATGTACAGATGATTGGATCACTTGGTGCACAATAGATCCATCCAAGACATGGTGGTTTGCAATAATCAAAGCTTTGCCGCTGCGTGAGATCCTTAAACTGGCCAGTGGTATGCAAAACTTGTGTAGAATGACTATGTCAGTGAAAAAATGGAAAACTGAAAAGTGTACCTTTCCTAAAATGGAAAATTTGTTGTACCTATGGTATGGCGAGAGCCCAGAACTCATCCTAATGATTGTTATTTGTGTGCTGGGAATGGAAAAGAATCATTACAAGAAACACAAGTGGGAGTACGGTGATATGGAATCAGCGACCTGTGCCGCATGGTGCTGATGTTCCCATAGCAGTGTTCAGTCCCGGATATTCCTGGA
>NC_092864.1:2281454-2296099 GCF_032062135.1 Pyxicephalus adspersus | reverse complement strand
CTAAACTTTATAAATGTGTGTACTACTATGAGTATAAAGGTACACTATCTCCATATGCAAACATTGCCAGAAAACCTTGGTGATATCAGTGAGGAACAAGGGGAGAGGATCCATCAAGATATAAAGGTGATGGAAGAAAGCTATCAGATGGGAGAGACACATGATGGCAGAATACTGCTGGAGCCGGGATTGTCCTGATCATCAGCATAAAAGGAAATCATACCAATGGAGTTTTTCAATGACTTCTTTGTGATCCGTTCTGTAAATATACTGAATATAGGATATATTGACATTCAGTATGTAAAAAAAATAATTTTGTATACGTAGGTATATCTAGTTTTATTTGGCTTTATTTTCTTTTTTAATTATTTTTCTATGGGGTTATTATTGAGGTCATTATTTCAAAAACTAGAGCCAATCTAGCAAAACCAATATCATATTTGTAATCTGTGCATCAAACATAACCTAAAATGACTTTAATCTGTTTGGCATGAAAATGTTTGTTCACTAGTGTTATTCCAGTATTTATTTAGCGCCAACATATTACGCAGTGCTGTATATTAAATAGGGGATGCAAATGGCAGACAGTGACACAGGAGGAGGAGGAAACTGTATCAATGAAGCTAAACATCAAATAATGTACTTTGGATGTGAATTTATTGCAGTAACTGTATTCATATATAATGTTCCAATATTAACTATTTTTTTTTTTTTTTTAGATCAAGCTTATGGGGCCTAATGAGCCTATGGAAGCCATCACCAGCGGTACAGTGGAATCTTCAAGGCAAGGCCATACCACCAATTTCCCATCAAACAGAAAAACATATTCATTACTAGCCTCTGTGTACCAGATCAGTATCTTCTCCAGGTCAGCAGAGACTAATTACACATGGCTTGTTGAAAGTCTGAGGAAAGATGATCGGATAAGAAAAGCTAACATTGAAGCAGTCCTCATCACTAATCAACATTCAAGCTTCAAGACGGAACTGAAAAAGTGTAACTTCGCCATTCTGTATCACACAAAAAATCATGGAAGAATCAACATCACCGACGTCATGGATTCCTTGTATGACAGTGAGCTCCAGGAAATGTCCAAATATCTCGGTGAGTGCTCGGTGTGTAAATTGTACACTTCCCCATGTCTTCCCAACCTACAAGATCCAAATGTCAATAAAAACATTATTAGACCTCAGGATGTGAAGTAGAACTGTGTCCAATGATGGGACAGTCAAATATTTAAATAGATTCTTCACAGTCAGTTGTAGAGAGGACAGTAAGTTGTGTTTGGATGGTACTCCTTAGTATTAGGAAAGTGAAAGATGGTAAATAAGCCTTTTCTTGACCTTTTGAACATGAGGAAACCCTTGAAATAATTTTCAAGTCTTGGGGACCGCTTTCTAAAATGACTATATCCACAGCTCACAGTATATTAGTGTGGTGGTCAGTGGGAAGAATTCCTCTTACATTGACGGCCAGTGGGAAGAATGTCACCCTTACAGACAGTCAAAAAGATCAGTGTTGTCACTTAAACTGACCAGAGATGTACAGATTGTTCATCGATCAAAGAATCCCCAGCAATCTCTAGAGGAAACCTAGGGTTCCATGGAACCATTGTTGGGAAACACTGAGTTAAAGGGTCAGGATAAGGCTGTAAGTAATTGCCAAGCTGCAGATTTGTGGATCTTTGTTTGTTATCCAGGTCCAGAGTGTCCCGAAGGAATGGGTTGACCAAACACTCCATCCTAGGCTTCCAGGAATTAGTGGTGGCTCTGGAGTAACTGGCTGGTAAAAATAACTTGGAATTGGTATTTGTGAGATGAAGTTTGAGCCTGAAGCCAGATGTGGGTCGGGCAAAATTGCTTTGTGAAGTCTGTGGGATAGGAAAGTCATCAAGGTCTCCAAATTGAGGTAATCTTGGCCTGGAGAGAGGGAGTCAATGTGAAACACAAAGACTGCCTGGGGTTTTGTACTCTACCAAGCCGTAAAAAAACAGGGAAACTCCAATGGTCTCAAACATAGCCAGAAGAACAGTTTTTTTTTAACTTTAGTAGACTGTGAGGACACTGATCCTCTGAGACTGAAAACCAAAAACGGTCCATGTTCATTTCATTTTTCAGTGTGAGAGATGAATACAAAAGGGCCCAAAATGCCCTGAAATCCCAAATGGAGTTTAGAAAACTTCAGTGCAAGTGGCGCGTTTTGATGCTAACCCTATAAAACGACAATAGCATTTTACTGACCTTCGTAGCTGCAGACATTAAGGAATAATTCATCCTTAAAGCTGACATTTCTGGTTGACTTAATAGTGACTAGGCAGTCTGACAGCCTCCTAATCCTTCTAATGTAAAAACAGATCAGACACACAAGAAAAATGGAGAGCCAGGTGCTGGGAATGGACTTTGACAGCTTCACTGCTTCTGTTGTCAGCCTTGAGAAGGAATTTCTCCACAATTGCTCTACCTACAGAGATCAGTGAGGGCTACTGCTGGTTACGTATGTAAAAATTGAAGTATATGTAAAAACTTGAATCTCCAAAGCCTTTCCAGGGCTACATATTAAATCTTTGTTTTCCTTATGTTTTTAATGTAGACAATGTCATCAGTAAGCATTTTATTCCCCTTTATTTTTCTCGATCTGCTGCTAACATGCTTCAAAATTTGAATTTCTTAGTATGTCCTATGGTGAGGTGGACTCACCTCACTTTCATGTCCATAGAGTTAAAATAAACTCACCACTGCTTTTTTGTTTCTCATATGGTGATCCTGGTATCGCTACACTTCCTGGGCTTGGATGACAACACTCACTTTTTGTATTATATCTATGGAGTCCCCCTGGACAGAACTACAGAACCCCCTCCCCCTATTTATATAATATTGACAGGAGGGGTTCTGCAATCCACAATGATAGTTGGGAACCGTACTGCAGCAGGAAGAGTGAACACAGGAAGTTATCAGTTCACTGGTTATCAGGCAGGTTCAACAGAAATGTATTTGTCTTTGTTAATTAGATTAAGCCAAATGGTACAGCTAACCAACCAAAACAAGATAAATTATTAAAGTGTCTGTCTGGAGTTCAGCTTCAAAATATTGAAACAAAGTTCAGACATTGTATAACCAAGGTCTGAATTTTCCAAAGCCCTCCATTGAGCTAGATGCAAATAACTTTATTTCTGTTCCAGGGAAAGAAAACGTGATTGTGGTGATTGATGACTTAGGTGGAAGCATACACGAAGAGAGGGATCGGATCCTGGGACTACAGCCAAGCATTTGTAAATTTGCTCTGGATTTGTTCCTCTTCAGTGAAAGTGAAAAACACACAAAAAACCTGGAAGCCATAAAAGAAATAATAGGAAAACGTAAGTTTTACACTACAATCTCTCAAACCTCCAACATATAGATACCTAGACCCCCAGGCTACATTGTCCTCCATACTCCTATCCAATCCATCATTGTGCTCAACAACATTTGAGAGATTGGGGAGGAACAAGAGGATTTTTTGGAAACTACTCCAAAATTTTGCCATGTGGAATAATTTTGATGAATTAAATTTGATTAATGTAATACAATCAGCATATGCCCATAACCTTATATTGCACCACCCCCTCTGCAACTCGGGTTTCAGATGGCATTTGTAAGGCCCTGGTCAAGCACAAGTTGAAAAGTGTGTTTGTGCTTGTCTGACATTTTTAAATCATTTACTGTGTATAGTTTGGGTTCAAGTACTCTTTAAGGTGACCATTATATCCCATTAGGATTCTCTACCTAATGGACCCCAATGGGGTTTGTCTCCAGTAATCTTGATATCATCATATCCAGTAAAGGCTGGATGTCTTTTGCCAAGACATTAATTTTAATAAGGTCCTTTCCTGTTTTGGGAATGATGATGTTCCATGTACAGGGTCTGTAAAGCAGTTTTTAAAAATCTAAGCAGGAAAACATGATCCTAATCCCAACCCAAAGGAAAAAAAATTTAGATAAACTGGAGTACCAATGAGCCTAAACATCAGACCTCAGTGATGTCCTATAGCTTAATGGAAGTGGATCGATCCAATAATCTTTCACCATTTACTGGACAACCTTCCTAAAACAGTAAAGGTTAATATTGTAGAGACGAGAGGACCTCATGAATCCCCTTTTTTAGGAAATAAGATGTTGAACAAAATAGTAAATTTGGCAGGATTTTCCTCAATTTAACTTGGTGAAGGGGGTAACCTGGGTGAGGTCACAGGCAATTGTTGTGCTGCAGATTTCAGGCCAGGAATTGGAGATGGCTCTGAAGCACCTAGGTGATAATGATAAATAAAAGTGTGTATGTAAAGCCCTGCTCCAACACCAGTGCGCACCAGACACCGGTCCACCAATCTAATGCTGTACTCTTCACATATAGCAAGCCTCCAATCACCCTCATCCCAGCACAGAGTTGCCCCAGGGCTTCTGTGAGTGAGTGAGAGCATCTAGGGAAGGACTGACAGAACCAGGTGTCCACAGATACAGTATAAAGCAGTAATCTAACAAAATACACACACCAGCAGGTCAACCGAGTTTAATGCTACAACAGGCACTGATGACTGTGAGAAAAGGGCTATAAATTCCAAGCAGCCAATGGCAGGGCAGGATGAAGCCAGGGACCAATCTGCTCCTCAAAACCCATTTCAGGTGTGCACAGCCTCAGAGTATGTGCTGGGGATGCTAAGAACAGGTACATCTCAGGTACTGCTAAAGAGAAGCCGGGGATGCTGCTATTTTATTGCTTTGCTTGCTCCTGGAAGTGACACCAATGGACAGAATAAACGGGTTGTAACACTGCGGTGGCCAGATACGTGTCTCCAAACAGCATGTGACTATAAAAACAGATTTCAATAACTGAGCAATGATTTCATGATATTTAAATGGAAAAGCAATCATGGGTGTATGAATAGATAAACTATACTCATTCTTTTACCATTTCTCTTTTTCTTTCTCTGTATTCAGGGTTACCAAGAATTAAAGGTCAAAACAAGAATCCAGACAAAGGACCCAGACCTTCCAAACAATGCGAACCCCAATGCGAAGACCAGGCATCGGCCGGGGGTTCTTTATCTTCCAGTCCTGAATCTCATGGTTATCTGAGTGATTCCCCGAGAAGTGATTCTGCGGAAGCGCAATCCAAAATATCAAAAACCAAGACATCCAGTGAGACAACAAATTCTATGGACGGACAAGTTGATCCATCAGACGTTCCAGCCTTACTCAATGCCGTCCACAAAAAATGGAATCAGTTACAGAAGGAAAACCAAGAACTAAAAGAAAAATTACTCTGCCAAGAAGAAATTATGGAACATCA
Organism: Pyxicephalus adspersus; assembly: GCF_032062135.1. Taxonomy (NCBI): domain Eukaryota; kingdom Metazoa; phylum Chordata; class Amphibia; order Anura; family Pyxicephalidae; genus Pyxicephalus; species Pyxicephalus adspersus. Next base: position 2,290,777 of record NC_092864.1, on the reverse strand, counting down.
ACTAGATAAAATTATGTCATTGACTAGTCAGAATGACAGAATGAAGATGGAAATAGAAAAGAGAGATAACATAACTCGGGAAAATATGGAGATCATGGAGAAAGAGAGACAAATGGAGAGAGCAGAGAAGGAGATGAGTGAGAGAGAGAAGAATCTGGAGGAAAGAAAAGACATGATGATGAGGACAGAGAGACATATGGAGAGAGCAGAGAAGGAGATGAGTGAGAGAGAGAAGAATCTGGAGGAAAGAAAAGACATGATGATGAGGACAGAGAGACATATGGAGAGAGCAGAGAAGGAGATGAGTGAGAGAGAGAAGAAATTGCAGGAAAGAGGAGACATGATGATGAGGAGACAGAGAGATATGGAGGGACCAGAGAAGGAGATGAGAGAGAAGATATTACAAGAAGAAGAGGGGGTAAATATGAAGACAATATTTCAGGGTGGAGAGGAAGGATCACATGGGCACCACCAACATTTGAAAGAAACTGCACAGAGAACGGAAGGATCAAATCATCGGGAGGATGAAAACACAAAGGAAATGATCTCCAAACTTCAAGAAACTATTAAAGAGAAAGATAACATGATTAATCAATTGAACAATGACATATTAAGTTATACATTAATACTTAATGAATGCAAATGCCAAAATGAATGAACAAATTAAGAGTTAATACATAACAGGAATCTAGGCCGTTCACCTAGCAAAGTGAATTATTCTTCCAAGGGAATTTTCACTTAGCTTTGTGGGATGATGACTTCTTTAATCCAAATATATAAAATGAAAATTCCTGCTTTTTTACATTTCCTTGCACATGATTGGATATTCTTTGGAAGTGAATTATCACCACATTCAATAAGCTAAGTGAATAAACCTTTGCACAGTAATCAGTCACTTTAATGAACGAATAACTTTAGTAAATCCAGACATTAAATCTAATCTCAAGGGAAATTACTTATTACATAGATAAAAACACCTATGTGGGCTGTATTATCTGCATTTTTACTTCTATGGGTCTAGTCCTGAGAATAACACAGCTCTATGACATAGCACAGTCCTTTGCTTTGCTGCGCTTAAATAACACGTGTGAGTCTTGTCCCTTCTCTAGCTGTACCTTGAAGATGTAAAAGCAGCTGACCAGTGGATTTATCTCAGTCACTCTGCTTTCTCCTCTTGTCATCATGTCCCTTATTATCACATCAACACTACAGCACAATTGATTAGCTCCTTGTGCTGCTCCTGTCCATTTTAGCCTGAGCTCTGCTGTACAGAAACTGCAAGAGAGATACAAAATCACATTTAGGTAATATTAGAAAAAATGTGTATTAAAGAGTACAGAGCCGAATTAATGTGTGCCTATTTATAACTTGCTGGAGTTCAGATTTAAACTGCTCATAGCCTTTATCTAATTTTAGCCTTACCTAATTTTATCAGCTATAAAACAGTAAAGTGAATACAATCAATGTTTTTGGATAGAGAAGAACATTTTGCATTTTATGGTTTATTTCTTATAAATACATTTTAAACTAAACTAATAACAAAAAATATAAAAAAAATCAAATATTGTGTGCTATTACTTTGCCTTATATACCTGAGTATAAATCAACATTTATGACCTTAAAATGCCATTAGAAACAGAATCTCAGTTTATATTCGAGCCACATCATTAGCTGGTGCTATGTTCTTATGTGAAGTGTTTACAAAACTCTTGCCATCTTTTGACTTTGTTAAAGTTTGTTACATGATTTATATGTGGATACAGCACCCTCTACTGGTGTCCAAGATCACTACACAAAAGATCATATATGAACAAGTGACAAATTATAACCAACAGAATGTACAAAATGATTTAAAGAAGAAAAAGAGGAAAGGATGTATATATTCACTTTTAAATGTGAATATTACGACTCATAAAGGTCCTAATTAGTGTTGGTGCTCAAATTCGGGTTGTCTTTATATTCTACCCGAATATGGCTGTTCGAATTTAGAAAGACCTGACAAAAACGAGATTCGACGGCAAAAATTCAGATAAAAAAATGTTAAAAAAGTGTTAAAAAAAGGTAAATTAATTAATAAGTTAATTATTGAGTGTTTTTGTTTAACTATTTCTTTTTTACAGGTTATCCTACAATAACATGATATCTCTTACGCTACGTACACACGGCAGATTTTTATCCCCTGATAATTGGCATCGGCCAAATATCGGGCGAAAATCTGCCGTGTGTACAGTCGGTGTCGTCCATCGTCCGAATGACCGACCTGCCGGATCCATGGACGATGGACGACGACTGATCCTAATGAAAGGGAAGGGGGAGAGCGCACAGCAGGGTGCCGCTCCGTCGCTCTTCCCCTCTCCATAGAGCATGAACGGTGCTGTATGTACAGCACCGTTCATGCATTGTGCAGTCCCTTGTCGTTGGAAAGGATCGTGAAAGATCCTTTCCAACGACAAAAATTGGAAGTGTGTACGCAGCTTTACTCTGTAACACACTTTCCAGCACAGAAATATTCTGAATAATTTGTTACATTTTTCTTTTATCCACTGCGAGAAAAATGTAACAAATGTATCCTATTACTGCGCTGGTTACAGAGTAAGAGATACTTATATTACAGCACTAGAGGCTTTGACTGGGGAGACTTCCAGCCAATCAGAGATCTCTAGTGCCGGGCATCTTCTCAAGGATTGCAGCCGTTCAACACATACAACTAGTAAAGGGCTGCAAGAGCAATTGTATGTGCCCTTTGTATGTGCCCCTTTGTATGTGCCCCTTTGTATGTGCCCTTAATAGTCCCTAAAAATAACCCAAATTCTCCCACCATGGACTTCAATGGTGTTTGTATTCGGCATTCGATCACCCAAGCAATATCTCACTATTTGATGGAATAGCTGTTGAATTGAATAGTGAGAAATTCGACCAACACTAGTCCTAATATGGCCCTGGCTCTATACTCAAATCAAAGCATTTTCCTGTAAAAATTAGTACCTGGTATATACAGTATATAGCACTGACAGCCAATTAAACATCAGGAACACATAAATGTAAATACTTTTACAAATCCAGAGTTGTGGATGTGAGTTAAATAGCACTAAATGGAGATCACTTGATGAAGAAAACTCTTCATTAGGACTAAGAAAGCTGGACCCCTATTGAAAACCTTTTAGGTTTTTTATTGCTGGGTAACCTAAAATAATTTATTCTTTGTACCCTTTCAATGTTGATGGTCAAAGGTGTTCAGCCTGCAATACCCTCTCCACATGTTTTATCCATAGACTGAAATCCCCAGGACAGCCGGATAAAAAACTCTCAACAATAATAAGGAAGAAATACAAATCTAAAGATCACAATATTACAATCACATTGTACAAAGTTCTACTTAATGACTCTGAAACTAACAAACATTTCCTTGTTAAGTTGTACTATGCAAAAACAGTAAAAAAAGGTACCTTGGACTTTATTACAACATCATATAATTCATATCTGAGGGCAGGCTGAAAAAAGGGTTAAAACCCTGAGCAAGTTTTTATCTTTACCCATTGCTGCCCCATTGGGGTGATTCCTTGGGTGTGTCTATGGTCACAGTATTATTACACAGTGCCTACACAACTGAGTCAGTAGTACAGCTTGTCCATTGCTGAAGAAAGATTTGAGGTAGACACATCTGATTCTTCTTCTCCGAGCCTGAGCAGCTATCAGCACTGTCTGTTGGGGGCGATAAGGAGCACATGTAGCCTTGTGTAGATTTTGACTTTTAAACAGAGGTAAACTCATCTGAACTCAGTATTAGACACCTGCCTGTCATGGTACAGACTTACCTGTTTGCAGACTCCCTAAAGCAATGAGAGGTCCTGGAACCTCTCATCACCGTGTCCAATAAAGTGACTATCCTCACACCCATCTTCAGCAGGGACTTCTGGATCCATGGCGATCCTTTTAGACCATTGCACAGTTACATTGACTCCTGCAGGCAGACCCATATGTGGCTAAACCTTGTACAGAGCCAAGCTCTACACCTCCATCCGCTGTAGGGATTCAGTTTGGGTCCACTTTATCCAGGATGAGGGAATGCAGTTTTCCTAGCTAGCACTAATTATCACCGTGCTATGCATTTTCTCCCCCAGATAGAAGATATCTGCACAATCAAGAGCAATGTTATTTTAAGGGTTCCCCCGTGTTAAAATGGTTGGGAAAGGCGGCTCTAGATATCTGTCCCCTGAGATGACCAATGTAGGTAATCTTGGAGAAAATAAAGCTGTTCCCCCATTTTTAATCAATCCATTCTAGTGGATGGCCACATTCCGATAGGGAAGGATGGGGAGGGGTGCCCCTTGTTTGTTCTCCCTCTCCACTTTCCATAAAAATGAACATCTCTGAATGTACAGCACTCGTTCCTTTCTTATACTTTCCCTGAAAATTATAACTTTGAGTGAAATCTTCATGCAGCTTTAGACTTTGTAGACTCCTTAGGGTTGGAAAATCCATCCTGTTAATAAAACTAATCTCTCTTTATTGTAATGTATGGCCTCTGAGCTCAACAATCTTTGCAGGTTTTATCAGTGTTGGGTGTGGAGGAATATAACTGGAAGTCAGGGAAGAAGGAAAAGAGATATAGAGTCACCAACAGCAGCTGTGGCACAGAGCAAAGCGGAGGGACACAAGAGGACAGACAGGTGGACCAGATGGGGGACAGACAGGTGGATTAGAAGAGGGCTAGAAAGGAGGACAGAAAGGTGGACAGAGAGGAGGACAGACAGAAATATCAGGAGAACAGACAGGAAGGCTTAGAGGAGGACAGACAAGAGGACCAGGGGGAGGATGGATTACACAAACAGCTGGATACACAGACACATCTGGTGAGCTGGTTATTATCTTCATTATTTTCTCATTCTTGATATTATTCCTGCAGGTTGCATTTCAGATAGCTCAGCACTATACAGCACTTGTACACAGAACTTATTAAATTCTTCCCAAATGAGAACCTGTCATTACAAACATATAGAGAACAATGTATAAAGAATGGTTACAGAACAGAATTATGTTTGCCTGGATTTCAGCTTTAAGACATTTTAGATTGGAATTAAGGTGAGTGAAATATCAGAGAGTAAATATATCAGTTACATACTGCTTCTGGCTCTGATACTCTCTGATATACGCTGTGCTGCTCCGGGTCTTTATAACATAGAACCTATTAAAAAAACTTTGACAAAAACTTTCCAAAATGTGTACTTGGAAGTCTTGTAATTCCCAATAAATGTTGTTTAATCTTTCTGGCAGGAACAGAATTACGGTGGCAATCACCTCCAGGTGCTCGGAGAACAACCTTCAATGGCTGAAAGATTTTATCGCAGAGGAGTTCCTGGATCTCTCCCTAGATGTGAAATATCTTCCCATCACCAACACTAACAGGAATACATGGGAGGATGAAGTGAATAAATGTTCTGTTGTCATTCTCTATCATACCAGACACCAGGGGCCCATTATTATCAGTGATACTGATGAAGGAATCTACAACGAGGAACTGAGTTACCTATTCCATAAGCTAGGTGGGAAGCATTCACATTTCTCTTTTCACCAATGCCTGCTTAAATATTGTAACGTGTTATAATACCTTCCAAAAAAAAACATGACTGGGCTGGTCCTGCATTACACAGGTGACAGGTGATAATGTCCTTTTTACACTAAAAAATACATACCTGCCTAATTGCAATCCTTTAAATAACTCTCACCTGTCTCCCTTCCATCACGGGCGCCCCCATCTTCACCTAGTCTTCTTCCAGGTGTCTGGTGTCATGATGGTGGCCAGGCCAGAATGATGAAACTCTAGCACACGTTGGCCGTAGTTTGTTGGATACCCGACATATGCTAGAATCCTACACTGAGATGTGCATGTCTAGCTTGGTGTATGTCAAGAGGAAGATTGCAAACAGGGAGGTAACTCCTGAAATACAAATCTGGCAATGTTTTAAATGGAGGTGGGGTGGTGCTGGGAGAGGAATAAACACGATTCACCTAAACTGTGGTACAAGGGCCTCTGCATCAGAAGAGTTGTTTGGCAGTAGTCTATCTTCTCCAGTCCTGGAGATCCTTAAATATAAATTATTGTGTTCAGTATTTGATCCATGACTTCCCTTCTTGTAGGCAGAGAGAAGATTCTGGTGTTGTTGGATGATATGGAGGATACCAGCGAGAAGGAGAGACAAGGAATCCTGAACACTCAGCCCAGTCTGAGCCGTCTGTCCTTCCAGCTCATTCTTATTCCTCAAAATGGAAAATACAAAGCTGCCTATATACAAAGAGGAGAATTCCTTCAACTTCTTGGACCTGGTAACAGTCTGTAAAATTGGAAAATAGCTTAAAAGAGCTGAGTGGGGATAATGGGGATCAATCTATCAATTTAATATGATTTTTCTTGGTTTATTACACACTGCCTGACCTCTTTGAAGCTCCACTCCACCAGACGGTTAATATACAAGTTAGAGCCGATAGGTTTAGAAAAGTCAATCTGTAAATGGATAGAGAACTGGCTTAAAGATCGCATCCAGAGAGTTGTAATTAATGATTCATACTCAATGTACCGATAGATTGGCGTAAGGCCAGTTTGGCTCCTATCTGTAAAAAGGGATAAAAGTCATTATCAGGTAACTACAGACCCGTCAGTTTAACGTCCATAGTTGGAAAGGTCCTAGAGAGTTTGATAAAGAAACACATAGAGGAGTTTCTGCTAGAAAATAATAATATATGTGATAGTTAGCATGGCTTCAAGAAAGACAGAAGTTGTAAAACAAATTTACTCTCTTTTTATGAGGAAGTAAGTAAACAGGTAGACAGTAGAATAGCAGTTGATATATTGTACTTGGACTTTGCTTAAGCACACTATACCCAACAGACGGTTAATATGCAAGTTAGGGTCAATAGGTTTAGAAAAGTCAATCTGTAAATGGATAGAGAACTGGCTTAAAGATCGCTTCCAGAGAGTTGTAATTAATGATTCATACTCTGAATGGTGTAAGGGTATTAGTGGTGTACCCCAGGGTTCAGTGTTAGGACCTTTACTGTGTAACATCTTTATAAATGATATAGAGTTTGGGATTTCTGTGTTTGCAGATGACACCAAACTATGTCATGGAATTAAGTCCATACAGGATGTCTATAATCTACAAGCAGACCTGGATGTACTGTGTGATTGGGCAGCCAAGTGGCAAATGACATTTAATATAGATAAATGTAAAGTTATGAACTTGGGGGTAACAACATGCATGCTTTATACTGTCTAGGGGGAATACATTTGGGGGAGTCAGAAATGGAAAAGGATCTGGGGGTTCTGGTAGATCATAGACTTAATAACAGCAAGCAATGCCAAGCTGCAATATCTAAAGCTAGTAAAGTACTTTCTTGTAATAAAAGAGGAATAGACTGCAGAGATGGAGACATAATCCTGCCCCTGTACAAAGCATTGGTCAGACCACATCTGGGATATGCAGTCCAGGTTTGGGCCCCAGTTCACAAAAAGGACATTGTGGGATTGGAGAGAGTGCAGAGAAGGCCAACTAAACTAATAAAAGGAATGGAGGAGCTCCGCTATGAGGAGAGATTAGCTGAACTGAATCTATTCTCCCTTGAGAAGAGACGTATAAGGGGGGATATGATCACCCTGTATAAATATATAAATGGTCCATATAGAGAACTCTCTTCCCCATTATACACTGTAATGTCATTACAAAGCACAAGGGGGCGCTCTTTGCGTCTGGAGAAATAGAAGCTTAAGCTCCGGATAAGGAAGGGATTCTTCACTGTAAGGTCTGTGAAAATGTGGAATCGGCTCCCTCAGGAAGTAGTTCAGCAACTACTATAGATTGTTTTAAGAAAAAGCTGGATGATTTCCAGAATCACAGAATATAACTGGGGATTAAGGATTTATAGTAAAGCTATCAGAGACTGTTGATCCAGGGAACATCCGATTGCCTCATGGATTCAGGAAGAATTATTTTTCCCCTGTAGAAACAAATTGTACTCGGGGTTTTTTTGCCTTCCTCTGGATCAGCTATGTCTTATAGGGTTTTATATCTGGGATATGTTTATTTCCCTAGTGGTTGGACTTGATGGACTTATGTCTTTTTTTAACCTAACATTACTATATAACTATATAAAGGGGGAACTTATGAAATATTGTGTCAATTGTGTTATGAGAAAAATGGCAACTATCCTAGATGATTCAGTGCATAAATAAAATATTTGGACACCTTACATAATTGTTGTTATAATGACACATTAACTTACTATATACCCAGAGAACATATTTTTTAGGGTGCTCCTCCCATTCTCTGAACCAACACTCCTCACCAACCCCTTTCCCTTCTATCTTTACACTTTTCTCTTTAATATTATTATTATTAATAATAATAATTATAATAATTTACTAATAAACAGGATTTATATAGCACCAACATATTACGCAGCGCTTTACATTCAATAGGGGTTTCAAATGACGGACAATTACAGACAGTGACACAGGAGGAGAGGACCCTGCCCAGAAGAGCTTACAATAAATCCTTTATTCCATACTCAATATTATAAAATCCAGATCCCTTTAGGGATCTTTGAATATGACTGCTTGACCCCAAACTACAAACTGGACCTGAAGGCTTCAGACTCTTAATTCTCCAAAGTATTGTAAATATACCTTGTAGCATACAGATGGGGACCCCAATATTTCCCAATCCGGTGCCTAATATTATTGGCTGCCTATTGGACCAGTGTGCAGAAATTGAGGGGGTCTTGTATTTGACAAAACAAAAATAATTTCAGCTATGAACTTGGGATTTTTTAGGACTTTTTTTAGAACACATAAATTAAAATATAAACCTTAATTTGCAACCATTTAAAGCAAGACACAAAATGACAATAAAATTTCCATTTTCATAGAACGTATAGATCAATCATATACAGGTATAGAAAGATGTAGATCTCCCAAGGCTCTGGTTAACAAGTATAGTTGTTTCCTATCAATGTTCTTATATACAATTTTAGAGCCTATTTTACCAGACGCGTTTCACAGCTATTGGTCCTGCTCTTTCAAGAGATGAGGGAGCTACAAATATTCAATTATACTGTTTGAACCTCTTCCCCCAGCTTTAAAGTTGGTTATCATCAGGTATCACACAGTAGGGGTATTAGTTGGTCTTTCATGGGTATATATATATGGTATATATATGTTCCTTACACGAATTGTTAATGTTTCTAATTTATGACTTACAGGGCAGACTACATCTTGTCCTGATAGAAATTTACAGAACCAAAACAGTTCTGGAAGCAAGGTATGTGTA
>NC_092864.1:2278460-2280480 GCF_032062135.1 Pyxicephalus adspersus | reverse complement strand
TGATGATGTCAAGGACACCAGTCCTGCGGAGAGGGAGCGTATACTGAAAAACCAGCCCAGCATTAAATCCTTGGCTGAAGATTTGTTCCTGTTCACTGAGCAGCACAAAGATCAGGAGAAGCTGCAAACAATAATACGACTCATAAAAAGAAATGGTAATTATCTACATTCCTGTGTCTGGTACATCCTGAGTTCTGACGTTTATCTTTGTTTTCAGATTCTTTCTTCACTTTGCTTTTCTGTGTACATTTTTTTCAACTCATTTTTAGTTCCTGGTAATGAAACCAATAATATAAAGAGCAGCCATCCGTCTACGTCATGGTATATAGGGGCACAGGAAGAAGAAAGACAACATGATGATGAGTTCTTCCATCTGAGTGGATCCGCCTCATATAAGCCACCTTCTTCACCAACACTGGATATCTATACTTCCCGAAAGCGCCATAATCATATCCTACATGGCCATGACTATGAATCTCTTATTTCAATGGAAAACAGTTCTGAGGAGCAGGAATCTAAGAAAATATTAATAGACGGAATCAATACATTGGATGATAACCAAAACTGCCATAACAACAGTCTGCTTGGTCATGGCCATGAATCTTCTTCAAAGAAAACCAGTTGTGCAGAACAGGAATCCAAGAATAATTTATTAAAAGATTTTGCTATATTTGATGATACTGCAGACATGACACATTCCATGGACAGTCAGCTAACAGTGCTGAACGACACCTGTTCGGTGTTTTTTGCTAGACTTAGTGAATTTAACGATACATGGCGCCGTTTCCAAAAAGCAAAACAGAACCCTCAAACTGAAACTCATCTGTTACATAAAACACGCAGACAAGAGGCAGAGCTTAATGAAAAAGATAATGTAATATATAACCTGAACAAGAATCTGGAGGAAAAACAAGAGGAAGTCCACATTCTACAAAGCAAATTGCAGGACAAGCAGAAGACAATAGAGGAAAAAGACAAATTCATCGAGGGGTTGATGGAGTGTAGAGATAAGCCAATAGATGAAATTCAAGAACAAGGAAGAGAAAACCAAGAACATTCAACAGAAACTCTGAATGAGATAATCCAGGAACAGAAGAAGGTGATTCAACAGTTTTATGATGAGATTCAGAACCTGGAAGAGAAATTGCATGATCAGCAGGATACAGAGGAATTAGGAGAACCTCTTAGGAAAAGACGAGGAGCCAAGAAATGGGCTGGTGAAAATATAAAGGGTTAACAAGATGGCAGACTGGATGCATCCCTGACAAGGCCTGAGACAATGGAAAACTGTTCTATGGTGGAAGATTCTGAAGACAAAGATGACAAACCTCTGAACAGACATAAATTAAGCAGGTTGTGGCACAGGATAATTGAATTGGAAAGCAGAATAAAACAGCTGGAATACACAACAGACTTCCAGAAGTATGAGTTAGAGAAGTATAGACAGACGGTAAAGGAACAATCTTCCCAAATAAATGAGTATAAAGCAATGTTGGATACTCTGGTCGATAAAACTGAGGGAATTACAAAAATGTGACAAAAGGAGCTGATAGGATCAAAATTATTTGTATCTGTAAATATCGATATTCAGAATCTTTTACTTTGTTTCCTTTGTTTTATTGTTGCAAAATATAGTTACTTCAATAATTGATATTATTTAATTGGATTTATTGTATTGGTAAAATATTTTATATCTATAGTAATTTAGTTCACATACATGGGCAGGGGAGGACTAACCTGGGGGCAAGGCCATGTGGGACCTAGGGACACATTGGGCTCTATTTATGGAACAGGAATCTGACATTTCTTCAAACTTTTTCTTGTGGGAATCCATCACTGTCATTGAAAGACTTAGACCTAGAAGATTTCCATAAATGAATGTTTCAGGGAGTGTTTTCGTGTTTTATAAATAGAGCTCTTTATGTTTTATACTGTCTGTAGCCCATTGGAATCTGTCTGGTTTGTTGTATGTTCCATGTCCTCCTTATCATTGACTTAGCTGACTATTGATGCTGCTTAT
>NC_092864.1:2273462-2277486 GCF_032062135.1 Pyxicephalus adspersus | reverse complement strand
TTTATCCGAATAATAAGATTATTTTAGTAACCACACAGGTAATAAAGCTTTGTGTAGCCACTAATGGAAAATGCATGGTACACAATGATAAAATGTAAATACAATATGACATTTCACAATCATTCCTTCAATTGTTCATACAATGTGACTTATCTGAGCAGACTGGACCTAAAATAATGCAACTTGGACTTCACACGGGATTGTGTGATAGAAACATGTTTATTATGAGCCAATGGCCAGTTATAGCAGTTTAACAAATAATAATGCTAAATGCAACACAAACAGATACAAATCACACAACTGTTTGACTGTTGGAAAGGGAGGATTAATTATTTTTCTGCAGTTAGATCTAGACGTATATTACCGATATGGATAGTCTGATTGACTGTCCATACCTTCAGAAGCTTTAATATTCTATTAGAAATACATTTGCTATGAAAGGAGAGTACCAAGAGATCCATGGCTGGGGTCCAGCTCCTTATTGCTGGGTCTGTGAATTGCCCAGTCACCCCACTATTAGGATCAGAAAACTGCAATGTCTTGGATATTTCAAACCGCAGAAATACAGCAATGAGACCACAAAACAGGAATGCCTAGGCACAGGAAGTGCGCTGCTATTTTTTTAAGATAGCAAAACAACAGGTAGATATTTAGGGGGTTTACTCAATGTGACCTTCTCAATCTAATTGTGGTAACAGTAGAGAGATAAAGTGTATCCCCAAGAAAATGCTTAAATTTCTACAGCAGCAGTTGCCAAGCCAATTAGGTTAACCATATAACGAAGAAATAAAGCGGCTTTTTATGGCAAACCTATACTGATTAAAAAAACATATGATATTTTATTTTAAACAATGTAAAGAAAAATAAATAAAACATATGTTTGATACAAAATGACTCCTATCTCCACACAGTCGCCAGTAATGTACACAATATAGTTGTTGGGCTTCTTACATACAGGTACTGAAGCCCAGAAAAAAACAGACCTTTCAATCTTGATCAAAAATTCAATGGACAGTTGAGTCCCATTCCTGACGCGTTCCACAATATCGCTTCCTCAGGGGGCATTGAGACCTAAATTACTTTGTATTGGTTGTAATGGGCAATAAAAAAAAGGTCTTTATTCAGTAAAATATATTTCAGACCTGACTAAGTTCTGTCCTGTTGTATATTAGAACATTGTTGTTTGATTGTTTTCAAGGGAAACATTATTTGATCGATATATAAAAAAAGTTATTGGTAAGGTTCCAAGTTCTTGAATTTAATGAATTGTAAACTGATGTTTCAAGGGTAAAAATGCTTAGACTGGACCAGTGAATATATTTCAAGCATTAGGTTATTAATAATTAGTTATATAATTAGTTATAGGTACATGTAATAAACTCACTCCAATAACCATAACTAGGTTGAATACTGGATAGGGAACAGGTACTCCTGGAGTTTACAAGTGTTTAAATTCGCTTTTTTTGTGGAGAGCGGTGAGCACGGGATGTCTGCACCCAGCGAGACAAGGAAGGTCCAAAATATGTTTTACTGTATAAAGACCTTCATGCCCATTACAACCAATACCAAGTAATTTAGGCCTCAATGTCCTCTGAGGAAGCCATAGTGCAAAACGCGTCCGAAATGAGACTCTCCATTAAATATTTGATCAAGATTGAAAGGTCTGTTTGTTCTGGGCTTCAATACCTGTATGTACCGTAAGAAGCCCAACAACTATATTGTGTTACAATACTGACGACTTCTGTGTGGAGGGAAGTGTCATTTTGAATCATACATATGTTTTATATTTTTTTTCTTTACATTGTTTAAAATAAAGTATCTTATGTTTTTTAATCAGTATAAGTTTGCCATGAAAAGCCGTTTTCTTTCTTCCTTATATAATTGTGGTAACAGATTTTCGATGGTTATGTTTCATATATGGAGCCCCTATAAAGAAACTGAGACTTCACACTTAATGTGATGTTGAATACGTTTATTAGTATAAAGTACAACTGGGAACTGAAGTGTTTGACTGTTGAATAGGTAGGGTTAAGCAATCCTCAAGCAATCAGATGACTGTTGGGTTCTTAAAATTAAAACAACCAACAAAAGTGACTCCCTTAAAATAAGAAGAGTCATAAGGGTTCCCTTGTGAGGTCAAGGTGGGTGTCATACACTAAGGAATGGAACCATCTGTACCACCAAAGCCTAGAAATAGGCAGGGAGTTCTTATCAAGGTCTCCCATCAATCCGAGCTATCTCATAACTAATCCCATCAAATAATCGGTGTGGGAATTATATGGGGCCATCACCATGGTTGGTTAATCAGTTTTTCTTTAAATAGACCAACAATGTTTAGCTTTTTTTTACTGAAATCAAAGTTTGTCTTATAGCTACAATAATCTCTTGATTCCTCAAGGTGTAAATAAAGGGGTTCACTAGTGGGGTGACTACTGTATAAAGCAGAGATAGAACTTTGTTCATGATCACAAAATGTCCAGGTGGAACCACATAGACCATAATCATGGTGGCGTAGTAAGTAGAGACGACACCTAAGTGAGAACTGCAGGTGGAGAAAGCTTTCTCTTTTCCTCTGGATGATGAGATCCTTGTGATGGCTCTTATAATAAACCCATAGGTGACTATAATTACAAGGAGAGGGAACAAAGTGGCTGCAGATGAAAGGGAAGACACAATCATTTCAACTGTGGACGTGTCCGAACAAGACAGTTTCAATATTGGAATGACATCACAATAGAAATGGTCGATGATATTGTTTCTACAAAAAACCAAAGATGTCACAAAACCCAAAGCAATGGACATGAGCATGGTTGACAAAGCCCAACAGACAAAGATCAGACACATACACAATGTGGGACCCATAATCAATGTATAATGAAGAGGTTGACAAATCGCCAAGAATCTATCATAGGACATTGCAGAAAGGAGGAAACTCTCTGTAACTAGAAACACACCGAATAAGAAAAATTGTGCAAAGCAGCCAGTAAGAGAAAAATAAGTGCCATCTCTAAGTATTATATGGAGCATGGGGGGGATAATGTTGGTGGTCAGTAAGATCTCTGCAAATGACAGATTGGAGAGCAGCACATACATAGGAGAACATGAAAGCTTAGAGAATAACACCAACAAGATAATCAGGAGGTTGCACGTTATAGTCACAGAATAGGTGACCGTGAACAAGCTGAAGAGGACAAATCTGTAGCTTTGGTGGATCCTCAACCCAACAATAAAGACATTTTCAATTTTTGACTTGTTCTGAATATCTGGTAAGTGTCGGAGAGTAAATTCTTCCATGCCTTCAATAAATAAAAATTATTTTTAACATTAATTAGTTTTGTAGCTTTGTGAAAAGATTTGTTGTGCAACTTAAACAGAGAAAAACACCCCCAACACAATGGCCTCTATTTATAAAAAAGGGATCAGACATTACATCAAACATTCTCTTGTAAGAATCTTCCCAAACCAAGTGTTTCATTTGCAGTAATTTATTCCCACTAGGCAATATATGTCAGATTCCCTGTTTTATAGAGCCCAAAGTGTTCTGTTATATAGGTGAAAGTGCTTTGCTTCTAGATGGCCAAGCAGAAACCTGATATTTCTGGAGGCAAGAGATATGAAGACCAACCTACAAGACTTGTATTAGCACAGGTTTCTACAAATATACACCTCTAATTATCAGCATAATCTGCTTTTCACAATGACAGTTTTCACAATAGATTGTCCCAAACAGATTTGCCCATTACAATAAATAAATACAAACAATTTTGTATGGAAGCAAAAAGCACATTGTGCGCTTACAGAACTTTGTGTATTTGTGAAAATCTCTGTATTTTCCATTTGTGTACAGGGATCTGTATAAAATACATACCACCAGTGTGATAATCTCTCTCAGATTAGGAATCGTTTCATTATATTGAGATGAAAAGATACAGAAAGGTAAAACCATCTCATAAGAATTAATTAGTCAAAAGAACAAAATTTTTATTTCATATCACAGCAAATATTCACCATTGGAACAATGAAC
>NC_092864.1:2270384-2272700 GCF_032062135.1 Pyxicephalus adspersus | reverse complement strand
TCCTTTAGGCCGGATACAGCCTAGCCAGTATTACAGTCCGGTCTAACAACCCCCTAATTATTTATTGTTGGATCCGGGCCATTTGAATTGTCGCGTTATCATCATTATCATTGAATTGTCCCTATATCATCATTAGCATTGGGTCCCCGCTCAGTAACCCCAATTACTATGCCTAAAGAGCAGAAGCAACGCGCAGCTACCAGTCTCCTGAAGGTTGACCTTGAACGTTGTGTCTTCAACCCCGAGTGGACTGATGAATTATTCTTCGTCCAACGGGGCAACAAAGCCTTGTGTTTAGTGTGCAACAACACCAACAGCACTATCAAGCAGTCGAATCTCAAGGGTCATTTTTATGCCAAGCACGCGCGCACTTAGAGAGACTACACTGCAGAGGAGCGGAAGACTGAGGATGCTCGCTTGCAGTCACGGTTGGAAAAAAACCTTTCCTTGGACATCTTGTTTCTTCTGGCCTAGTGTGCCTTCTTGACCTCCTGAAATGGCCTAGTAGTCCAAAAAGTTTGCCGACCCCTGGTGTAGAGGGATCAGGGGCTCTTTAGAAGTAAAGATAAGTGCTGTTTTTTATTTTTTGATGGTGGGAAATGTAATTAGTCATGATAGGTGTAAGTATTCTTCGTTGTCCTTCTTTTCCTGGCTCAGTAGGGCATACTATGAGCTGCTTATTAGGTGCTATTTAGGGTTGGGTTCACGATTCAATGGCTACTAAATGACTGGGTGTGAGAGGGACAAACTTAGAAGATTTTGGGATGGTTTTCTTTTTGCCCAACCTATGCCAACAACTCTTAAATATGAAAACCATGGAGACCTTTTGTAACCAATAAAAAAACAACTAGGTTCAAATCTACAGTTTCAGCTTAGCTGCTATCCATTGACCAGCAAATATGAATCATAACAATGTTTATTAAAGTGTACAAAAACCTATTTTTTTTCACTATGATTGGCTTTTGGCACATGGTTTTGTTCAAGGCCAAACAAACCCTGTGAACAAACTGAGGTTTTACAGTTGCTTACCCCCTACTTCCTGTGACTTCAAATTCTGCCCCTTTATGTAGACACATAGAAAGAAAACTGTGTATAATAAATTATAAGGGATATTTAATGCAGCTCAGTAAATGAGACAAAATTCTGCTAAATCATTCATTGCAAAATGAACTATCATTCCTAATATGGTGATCATGTACCTTGGTTCATAAACATTTATTTAAGTAATTCGGGCAGTTGCTACTCTGGCCATGCCTGCTTTATCAATTTCGCCCATCCCGCCGGGCAATCAGGAAATACCCTTTTCAATCATCCCTGACTATTTAGCTGGCTCAGACACAGCACTTAGCGTTCGTGCAACGTGTCTTCACTAGTGCTGAGCCCCCTAGCTCTGCTGAGCATGTTCCCATACACCTGTTGTTGAATTCAGTGTTTCCCCTGTCCAGCTCCTGTGTTAACCCCTTGATGCCCAGTCTTTTGTTTTTCAGCCAATTCCCTTGTGCTGTTCCAGTATTCCTCTGTGTCTGTGGATATTCATTTGTCACCTGTGTTCCCTGTATCTGCAGTTGCCCCTTTGTCACTGGTGTCTATTTCCTGGATCCCTTGTATTTGACCACTGGCTTCTGACCTGACCTCTCTTGCTTGCTGCTTGCCTAGACCCTGGCCTTCCTTGACAATTCTTCTGCCTAGTGATTTGGTACCGTGTATCCTCGTCACCCTGGTGTGCCCAAGGAGCGCAATCTGGCAGTAACCAGCAGTGCAACATCCTCACCACTAGAGGCTCTGGAAAAGACCCGGTTACTGCTTAGACTCTGTTCCTTGGGCCTTCTCAGGGCTCACACCATTCCTGTGCAAGCCGTAGTGCTCCCTAGTGGCTTTGTCTCTCTAAGCATGACAATTCTGATTGTCTATGGTTTGTTGGGCAATCTGACTGCCATTTCCATGCCGTGTGCAATTTTCATCTGATTGTCTATGGCATGCTGTGCATTTTAGATGAACTTCTTGCACAAATTTGAATCTGGCCATAGCATCTGTTCACTATCCATTTGTCCCAGTTTAGTGCTAATTGGTTTTATTGCCCTGCCATTCCCCTACCTAGGTTCAACTGATAGCGAAAATTCTCAGTGACTCTCATCAGTCCATCCATAGTCAGGGCTCAAAGCACTTCTATTTAAACATCAGGCTAGGTCACCTGAGGCCCTGGTCAAATGACCAAATTGTAAGTACTAAATTATAAGTGCTTTGAGAATTAATCAAGGGAAATGAACCAGAACTCTGCTGCTGCCATCCTGAACTTCCTTTCCACCAACCCATCTC
>NC_092864.1:2230733-2270190 GCF_032062135.1 Pyxicephalus adspersus | reverse complement strand
CCAGTCTGTCAACCCCTTGTCCATCTGCTCCTTCACCCTCCTGCTTTCTTTGTCTGTACTTTTGCACCATTCCTCTCCATAACTACTTGCTGGTGACATCTCACCCAACCCTGGTCCACCCACAGCCTCCCTCTTCCCTACCCTTTCACCAAGATTCACCCTCCTCCTAACCTCATTACCATCCCCACTACCCATACGTTCTTACCCCCTTTCTCTGGCAATCTTTGGAATACCAGATCCGTTTGTAATAAGCTAACTTCCATCCACAACCTTCTCCTCTTTAAATCTCTATACTTCTGGGCTCTCACTGAAACTTGGATTTCCTTCTCTGACTCTTCTGCTGCTCTCTCCTATGGAGGCCTGCACTTCACACATACTCCTAGACCTGGCAACAAAGTACGGGCTGTCCCCCCGGCCCAGTCTCACAATTTTTTGACAACTTTGCCTCTTGGCTTCCACATATTCGTTCCCATGTGCTGCCCACCCTGATCTTCGGTGACTGTAATGTTGCAGTGGATGGCCCAACCATCTGTCATCAGCCAAACTGCTCTCCATTACCTCCTCCTTTGGACTTACACTGAACATAAAGGGTCCCACACACATAGCCGGACACACATTAGACCTGGTATTTTCCAAACTCTGCAACCTCACCCTCCTTGAAAACTCGCCATTTCCCCTTTCTGACCAAAACCTAATCACCTTTAACCTATCTAACTCCAGCCCCCCTCCACCGCATCCCAGACCTGGCCAATGGCAGAGAGGTATGCATAAAGTTTACCACAACCTATTCTCAAACTGCCTTACTTACCTATCCCCCACTCCCTCCAAAATCAATTCCCCAGATAAAGCCGCCACCCAGTTCAACTACACTCTTTCCTTGGCTCTGGATAAATTTGCCCCCACCACCTGGGTGCTGACTTCAAGGACTACAAAACCAGACTACAAAACCTTAACACTGAACTCACTGTCACCAAGCAAAATAATTTCCACTGTCATTTCCTCTCAAGCTTCCAACCCACACAAATTCTTCTCAACAATTGACTCCTCATAAACCCCACACCTGCTCCCCCCACAACAACCTTCTCCACCCAAGACATTGCCACCTACTTCAGAGATAAAATTGATAAAATCAGACATGATGTTTCTGCACACTGTGGAACTCCAACCATACCCACCCCTTCCACCTGTAAATCATGCGTGGCCTCCCTCAGCCCTGTTACTGTGGATGACGTTTCCTCTCTTCTCTCATCATCTCCGTCTACTACCTGTCCACTTGACCCAATTCCCTATGATCTATACTCTGTGCCCATTCCTTCACCCTAGCCCCCGCCCTAACCCAACTGGGTGAAACAAGTGGCTTTTTAATCAAGTGGAGTTTGAAAACAAAAGGAGTTAAATCCTTAAAGTAACCATAAACTGTAAGTAAACGTTTATAACGCCTTGTAAACAAACAAACATTGTTACTGTGAAGATGAGTGGTAGGAAGCTGGAAGGATTGGTTCAGTGCACGGTCTGTTATATGGATGGACAAATGGAGTAACAGCTCCTAGGTGAATAACGCTGTGACAGATGTGAGCAAGTCGCCTTTCTGGTATCTTGCATTGGAGAGCTGGAGAAGCGCATTGCAACACTGAAATCACTGGATCACNTTGAGAGGGGTCTCCTGCTCATTAAGCAGGCAGTTAATGGCTTAGATGTGGAGGGTGGAGAGGTTAATCAGGATAAATGAAATAGAGGGAGTGGTAGGGGCTCCCAGAAAAGGAAAGCTAGCCCTGTGTTTGAGCACTCCAACATGTTTGCAAAGCTATGTGAAGATGTGCAGGTGGCAGCCCCAGTGGTGACAATTCTGAATGTTACTGCTACCCCTAACAGCCGGGAGAGCAGCACATCTAGTAGTGGTGGGGAGGGAAACACAGGAAGGAAAAAACAATTGGTAGTCTTAGGGGATTCTATGATCAGGAGGACAGATAGAATAGTTTGTCGCCCGGATCCCTTCAACCGAATGGTTTGCTGTCTCCCTGGTGCCAGGGCTCGGCATGTGGTCCACCGAATGGACAAACTATTGGGAGGGGCTGGACAGGACCAGGCTGTCTTGGTCTATGTTGGAACCAATGACAAGATAGACGGAAGATGGAGGATCCTCAGTATAATTAAACTAGGTTTCAAGTTAAAGAAAAGGACCTCCAAGGCTATATTCTCTGAAATATTGCCAGTGCCATGCACAACACAGGAAAGGCAGAAGGAGCTTAGTCAGCTAAACACATCTAAATGAAAGGGGTTCTGCTGTGCTGAGGGAAAGATTTGGAGGAATGGTGGAAGGATATGTGAACTAGGACAGAGGGGGGTGGGACAGTTAAATAAGGTGGCAGAAAGGTTAGTCAGGGGTCAGACACTAGTAGAATGTGGATTGGGGATAGTTGGGGGGAGGGTTATGGATAATTGTAAGGCGCTTCCCATGTTACAAACATTGGATTTTGCAGTAGTAGTTGTACTGAAAAACAAAAGGATTTGGCCAACAATGATGGTAAAAGCAGCAATGGTTTAAAGAGCCTGTTCACCGATAGGGGAGTTGGAAGCCTTAATGAGTGAGGGGAATTATGACTTAGTTGGTATTGCTAAATCCTGACTTTATTATTCACATGACTGGGCTGTACACATTCCTGGTTAAACTCTCTTTCATAAGGACAGAGTCAAAGGGAAGTGTTGTGGTGTTGGTTTGTATGTGAGAAGTGATCTAAAAGTAATTGTGAAAGAAGAAATTGCGGATGGAACAAGCGATGAGATCAACACAATTAATGATTGGAGTCTGCTATAGCGCCCCTCAGTGCTATGGAAGAAATAGAAAATCAACTACTAGCACAGATAGAAAAAGTAGGAAAAAGTAGAAGTGATTTAATCATGGGAGATTTCATCTACCCTGACACTGACTGGAGTAATGGCACTACAGGCACAGCAAAAGAGAGGACATTTGTGAATTTAATACAAGATAATTTTATGGTACAGTTTATAAAAGCCCCAACTAGAAATGATACTCTGCTGGACCTAGTTCTTTCTAACAATGCGGAATTTATAACAAATGTGCAAATAAAAGAGAATCTGGGTAGCAGTGACCATAATATGATTTCATTTAATGTAAGCTGTAAACAGGAAACAAAATCAGGAAAGATAAAAACATTTAATTTTAAGTAATCAAATTTTCCATTATTAGGGACGGCTCTCTGTGACTTGGACTGGGAGACAATATTGTCCTCAAAGAACACAGAACAGAAATGGGAATGTTTCAAGTCTGTTCTACAAAAGCAAACTGAAAAATATATTCCAATGGGTAATACGTTTAGGAGGCTAAGATTAAAACCTATGTGAATCACATAGGTTGAAAAAGCCATAAGGAACAAGAAAAGGACATTCTAAAAATATAAAAATGAAGGATCACCCTCATCATTTGAAACTTATAAAGAATATAACAAAAGATGTAAATAGTAGATAAAATGTGCAAAATCAGATCTGAGCATGTAGGCGCCCTAAAGGATGTTGTTGGGTTGGTAACTGGGGATAAAGACAAGGCAGATTTACTAAACACTTTTTTAGCTCTGTGTGAAAATGTCAGAGCTCAAGTCCATATTCATAGTAGCAATGTGACTGCCACATGAGTCACAATGGCTCAGAATTTATATGATTAATAAACAGCTGGGAAAAATTTAGGATGACAAAGCACCAGGACCTGATGGATTACATCCACGTGTCCTCAAAGAACTGAGCTCGGTTATTTAAAAGCCAATATTTTAAATATTTATAGACTCTTTAGTCACTGCCACGGTACCAGTGGATTGGTGTAAGGCCAATATGGTTCCTATCTTCAAAAAGGGAGCAAAGTCATTACCAGGTAACTTGGAAAGATCCTAGAGAGTTTGATAAAGAACCACATAAAAGACTTTCTGCTAGAAAATATTATTAAAAGTGATATTCATCATGGCTTCAAGAAAGACAGAAGTTGTCAAACCTTTTTTTTTCTCTTTTTATGAGGAAGTAAGTAAAAAGGTTGACAGTGGAGTAGCAGTAGATATAGTGTACTTGGACTTTGCTAAAGCATTTGACACTGTACCCCACAGCCCCTGCTGTTCCATATGATTTTCCTTCTTCCATAGTTCACCCTGCTGGCCCCATTGGTCTGCCTTCTTCCCTAATGCACCCTTTTGCCTCTTTTGCCCATCTTACTTCGTTTATCCTTCATCCTTCCCAGCTGCTTTTATCACCCTGCCTATCCCCCTAACTGGGGCTGTAATTCTTTGGATGCACAATTTATTTTCAATCTCTTGGAGCAAGTCTTATAATGTGTGTTGGTCTTTCGAATAACACAGACATTCCAAAAGTAGGCCACTAAAGGTTTTGGAGTTAACATTTTATTAAAATATAAATTGAACAATCAATATCTCTAAGCAATGTTATACTGTATATATATATGGTTTTATCTGGAATATGCTGCTTTCTAGAATGTTTATTTCCCTAGTGATTGAACTTGATGGACTGACTAAATATGTACCAAGCAAGAAAACGGTAGGTTGGTGAAACTCATAGGCCATGCTGTTAGAACAGAAAAGACAGTGTATGTATGGGTAACTGTCTTTAGAACCTCCATTTCAATACTTCTTCACACAGAGACACCGTCCACCAATATACTAGTGTGACAGATACAGAACATATTCCTTACATTGGAGGAAAAGGTGCTGTAAATCAACAATAAAGAAAATATTAGCTTTAGGGAGACCACAGGCAATCCTGGAGACTATGCCCTCTGCCCATCCTGTTTAGGCTTTTCAGTTCGATTTCTCTTTTAGCTAGAATAATGTAGACATGTTTCAGGTTGGAGTGCCAAACTTCTTCAGAACAGTAATGATGGCAGGCATTTAAATGAATTTATTGTGATCATATCAGTAAATAATTTATTGTAAATGCCTCCTATTGTTTATAGCACTGGGCTTATTTTTTTGTTCTGTTAGATATCAAAGAATTAAAATAAATGAGGACTTCATTGCATGCAAATGAGGTTGGACGATGATTTTGTGGTAAATAAAATATTCCCTAAGGTCTGTTAATAGATAAATAGATTTGTCTTATAGCTGCTTTGATCTCTTGGTTCCTCAAGGTGTAAATGAAAGGGTTCACTAGAGGAGGGTTCACTAGAAACTCTCCGCAAACACACCAAATAAGAAAAATTGAATGAAACAGCCGGTGAGAGAAAAAATAGCCCCATTTCTAAGTAGGATATGAAGCATTGGGGGAATAATGTTGGTGGTGAACAGAATTTCTGACAGTGACAGATTGGAGAGGAACATATACATGGGAGAATGTAAAAGATTAGAGAAGAACACCAACAACATGATCAAGAGATTGCTAGTTACAGTCATAGCATAGGTTACCATGAACAATCCAATGGGGACAATTCTGTAAATCTGGTGGACCCCCAACCCAACAACACAACAAGACATTTTGAATTGATGATTTATTCTGAACATTTATTAAGTACTGGAAAGTAAATTCTTCCATGCTTTTAATAAATAAGCTCATACAAATTGAGTTTACAGATTTACAAAAAGTTATCCCAGTTAAGAGATTTGACCCTAAAAAAACAAAACAAAAATCTAAGTAAAATTTTGTAGTACAATTTAATGGGAACGTTACTTCTCCTGTTCAGGTCACTGCTGTTTCCAACCTGAATCCAATCGAATTCTCCCATTGCAATTGATTTTCTTGTTATAGCAGCATGCATTCTATATTGCCTTTAAATCCCTCCACTTGACCTGATAGAAAAATTCCCCCTTGGCCGCTATTAAGATCACATTAATATGTTGTTTTTTAAACATCAAATATGAAAGTTTAAAATGAGATGTTGATTGTTCAATTGAAGGTTTACCGTAGCTAACTGTGGAATTAAGTTCTAGACATCCATATAAAAGAAGGATTATTATGTTTTTACAAACTAGATCTCTAACAAAACTATATTATTTAATAATCTTTGACAATATATATGCTATATGTTTATATCTTGTATTTGTACAATATAGAAATCATATAACCTCTGAAAATTTATACCCCTGAAGAAGCCTATAAGAGGTGAAACGCGTTGGGAATCATGCGAGCATACCAGGTCCCCTTCTTACCTTGTTTTCAATCTTTATATGTACTTTGTATGACATTGGAAGAAGTCTTATGTCTAGATTAAAGTATCCAAACCCTGTGACAATAACATACATTTGGATATAAAATAAATAATATGTACCTTTGATGTATGTACTAATTGTGACTTGAAAAATACACACATTTATTTTTGCACAAAAACCTCCTGAGCCTAAAACCTCTTTCTTCCCCCTTCTCCCCCTTACACCTATACCATGAGCATTTGCAGTCCTATTCACTTTTCTAAAGAAAGTTCTTTTCCTGAAATTCCAACAGACCAACTTAAAATTTTAGGGATATATTAGTCCCCTTTATTGCGACAAAAAACAAAACAGGCTACATGTCTAAACCATAGCCTAATACATCCACATAGCAACTGCAAATGCTCAGGAAATGGTTATGGGGTTAAAAGGGGATAAGAGGGGGGGACTGGAATGGAACAAAGGGAAAACATGCATTTAAAACATTCCACCGTTCAAAAAACATCAATCTGTATTTGTGTTCTCGCCCCGTCCCCATTGTAAGGAGAACATGGATAGTGGTCAATGTCCATTCCTCTTAGCTCATGGGTCCAGTGGTGAGCTTGAATGAACTTAAGTGTAAGGTATAATATAGTAATGGATTTGTATTGCCTACGTAGTTCAATATCTTCTTTAATGGGAGTGGAATTTACAACTGAAAATGCTGGCTAAGTGATTCCAAGGTGCCCCTAAAACTTAGCATTATTTGGTCTGCACAGAACTTCAGTAGAATAGCTTTCTATGGAATCCTGGGTGTTGATGATGATTACTGAATGGCAAGTGCATGATACATATATCTCTAATAGAGTGCCCCTTTATCATACAACACACATTTATTTTATATCTGAGGTGCTTGTGTAAAAATATAGTTTTTTATGTAAAATATTTGTGTGCAACTATTGTCTGTGCCATTTTATAGACTGCACTTCTATTCACAGGATTCAAGCATTTACAGACTAGAAAAAAAATGAAGAGGAAGAAGAAAAATACTAAAAAAGAAAGAAGAAGAAAGTAAAAGAAGATGAAGAAAGAAGAGGAAGTGAACACATAAACATGTTACGCATCTTTGGGATTATCACAACCTTTATATTACATTTCAGATGTATTTGTGTTTCTTGCTTAGTTGCTAATAGGGATGAAGTGCAAGTTTGATCCTGTCTTTTCATCATTTCTGAAAACATATTTATATTTCTTTTTTAATATAAATCTCTCTATAATTGTACTAGGAATTCTGTGCTTTTTATTAGGTGTGTGTGAAGCCGAAGCCTTTTGTAAGAGAATAAAACCAAAATGATCCTTTAATCCTGCAGATTTCAAAAAGCCATCCGCCTGCAGGAACTGTAAGGAGGGTTAAAGGCTGTGCTGTGTGTTTATGGGTCGGTGTGAAAACTGTGAAAGGCCAGCATAGAAAATGTGAACCTGATGACAGCAGTGAAAGGGTTACAATGGCCACCAATTAACAAACTTTTTTCTGCTGTTTTTAGATGTGTGAAATGCCCTGTAACATTATAACAGCAATGTGACACCTTTCAGGGTATTGGAGGTAAAAAAGGAAAAAGATCACATAGCTAAATATAAAATAATATAAAAAAAGAATACATAATAAAAAACAAATTAATAATGAATAATAAAATAATACAATAAAAAATTGTGTCCTTCAAATAACAGTAAAAGTTCTTTAATGAGCATTGTAGTAATGAAATGACAAAAAATTAATATCACCCTGCAAAAAATGTGTTTTTAAAGTGCCAGAAAACATGCTCTAGTTACAATAAGAGTTAATGAACATTCGACAAATGTAAATGCACATCCCTGTCTGAGCGTGTAGATATACCTCCTAGGCCTGTGAAATAACCTAATGTAACCTGATGTCTCCATAGAATGGAAATGCTCAGGGAATGCTTAATGACACATGGCCGATCAAATAAGCACGCTAAAATAATTATATGACATTAATAAAACCAAACCAAAAAAATTGTAAATACAAAAAAAGATGAAAACAACAAAAAAACAAATCTACTATATTACAATGATGCCATATACTGAATAATATATACAATATAATTATATAAAAAATAACTGGGACATTATTAGTGTTTTTTGCATATTTTGCTTAGGAAACAGCACTGTTTACCCGTGACCAACAATAATGCACAAAAGACCATTTAAACACACAAAAATGCACAAAATATTATGTAAAAAGAGTGCAAAATGATAAACAGACTGAGCACAAGTGATTTAGTTTTTTCTAAATGTTTTAAAAATAATATAACATAGATGTATTTATTCACATTTATTTTCTGGCATTTCTGATGATGACTGTATTGAATGTCAGGAGTGATAGCCGCATTTTGTTCCTTAGGCTTATACTCAAACCAAAACATTTTCTTCTTCTACTTTTCTACTTCTACTTTCAGGATAGATACAGATCAGTTTATATTGATTTGGGATTGAACACGGATCCTTTTTCATTTTCTGACATACAATAAATGCCAAATTAAATAAATAAAATAACAATAACTTTTCTTGAATTCAATTGTTCTAGGAAATCAATTGGGACAAATGGTAAAGCAGGAAAATAGTGAAAATTCAAGTTTATTAGAAAAAATTGCAATAAACTCAAACTACAATACATTATGTAAATATGAGGCAAGCCCGGGGTCAAACACCGAAATGCAATAAAAAGTCACTGGAGATGGATTCAGCACTAGGACACAGAGGATCATAGGAAACGCTGGGGATGCCAAAAAGCGAGACAGAAATTGCACAAGAGAACAGAGCAGGGTAACAACAGACTGGACAAAAAGGGGTCCGAACAGGATCTGGACTGGAAAACAATCATCAAGCTGCTGGGCAGGAAACATTTTAGTGGAGCTAGGGGGTTTAGCAGTAATCTGGAGACACGATGCTCAAACACTGAGCGCTGTGTCTAAGCCAGCTAAATAGTAGTTATTAAAAGGCAATCTCCTGATTGGTTGGCAACCGGGGTTATGCACAATAAACATGGAGGAGCAGGCACACCCGGGGTTAGAACCGCCTACATGGGCAGGAGAGAGGATTCGACACTTTGGCATGGAAGATACCTTTCAATGGCAATATCACAGTCTGAGAACGCAGCCTATTGCTGCGAAACGCGTCGCTTGAGGGACAGGTATCCCTTCATACTAAACAACTTCGCTGTTCCCCACATTGCCAGACTCCACATTCTGAGCTATTTTGCTTTTAATGTTTGAGTGTTCCAAAATGATTTTGTTCTTTAAACATTGTCCAAATAAACGTCTAATGTTATTATTATTGTGCCCCTTGTGTTCCTGGTATTGTCAGTTTCAACGAGGAGGCGGGGGGCCCATTTTTGGAATTTAGTTACATTGCTCTGCAGTTCTTCCATATCCCTGACTTGTTTCAAATTCTATTTGTAAATGTTCTTACCCAAGATTCACCCAACTTTTACCCAAGGTTTACACATTTTATACACATGTATGAATCACAAGTAAAAGGTGAAAACAAAGTAAAAAGTGAAAACATTTATAAAAAGACCCCTATAAAACTAGATTAAATTCATGCGATTGGACTGCACCTGTACTCACCAGACGCCAGTTCCATAGCCGAACGCTGCAGTCTTCATCTACAACAAGTCCCTGATCAGCATCAAAGCTTTCCAAATCATGTTTTTCTTAGATGTAGATATCCATAATGTGGAACCAACAGCCATGCAGCTGCAATTGCAGAAGATAAGTAGCATGTTCATAAACCTTCAGCACAGGGGCCATTATTTCCACCTGATTTCTTGTCCTGTAGACCCCTTCCGCTAATCTCCAGCATTCTATGTTGACAGCATGCCCCCAGCCTCATTTAGCTGCAGGAGCCTTTACCTGGAAGTTCTAGTCCCTCTTCTGGAGAGGATAATGAACAGAATACACTTTCATCAATGAAGCTGGGTAACCCAGCAATCCTAGAATGGATTCGGTCCAAGACTGAAAACATTTGCCATCACATAGCAGATGACCTTTGAAATCCATTCCAGGTTTTCTGAATCACTCAGCTTCACCAATGAAAATTTCTCCTTTCCAGCCTTGGAGAGCTTTAATAAATTAGGCCAACTGAGTACATGTTCCTTGTAGCAAATAGATTAAAATTAGAATAAGAATAAGGGGGTTTCATATTTTGGTTCACTGTTAGACTAACCCTGTGTGTTGCTAATCACATAGGGTATGTCCATCCAAATATTTGTTTTTACCACTGGATGGAGTGATGGTAGATTAGAACTCTTCTCAGGTTTTTACTGCTAACTGGGATTCCATTATGGAGATATTCCTTTATTTGCTGTCCCATTATCTTTATTATATTTTTGTACCAGATGGGACAAGGGAAACTACAAAACGATTGAAACAACCTGAATTGAAGGTAAATTTCTGCTGAATAGTCGTCAAACCTGATGTGGATAGCAAAATTATTATTATTATTTATTAATAATAATAGTAATAATAATAATAATAATAATAATAAATAATATTAATAAATAGATAATATAATAATAATAGATAATAAAAATAAATTGTTAGCAATCTTGCATTGCAGAGTTAGGTTTCCAGAAATGTCCAGTGGGGTAGGTACCCTCTTTTCAATATGGTAGCACATAAAAAGGTTTCTAGGGTAGCATGACCTGAAAACTGTGCTCCTGAAGTATTTCACAGTTCAAGTATTTGGAGCTGACAGTAATCTTGGGTTGAATCTCAACCAGGATATCCGCATGAATTTTGTACTGTAAGTTCCCATTGTGTACGTGTGGGTCACCTTCAGGGACTGCAATTTCCACCCACATGCCAAAAACATACTTTAATGTTTGCCCCATCCACCCTAAACACTCACCAGATATTATCTAATCTTGTAAGCTGAGGGTCAGGTCTGAGCCCTTGGATAGGAGACTACTTGGGAATATCAGGTGATGTACGCTTTGTGCTTTAGGTCCAATGGTAGAATAACGCTTTACAAGTGTTCCTAATAATCCTTATCACTAAACACTAAACAAAACTTCAAGTTTATTTAAACACAATAAATATCAAGATACCAAAGGCATGAATAATTCAAAGTTTAGACATAGATTTCTGTATACATTATATTGATACATTGACATTGAAAACATTAGGACAACCTGCGTAACATTGTGTATCTCCCTTGTACCCACCAAAACAGATCCAACCAATCAAAGCAAAGACTTCAAAAGTCCTCTGAGAGTGTTCTGTGGTATCCGATACATCTTTTAATTTACATTGCCTCCTCCAGAATGTTTTCTTCCCATAGTGAATCCATCTGATATAGACCACCTTCTTCCAATGATCCCTGGCCAAGTTTTATCACTTACATATCCATTGTTGGGACTTTTAATGATGGACACCTTTCTTTCATGGCCGCCATTATTTTTTCCAGCATTCTTTGTTACAGAATATCTTGATTGAGATTGTTATTGCCCCTATGACCATCAATGAGCTTTGAGTGGCCTTAACATTTTTTTTTAGGAATACCTAGCAAGATTTGTTAGGAATAGCCAGCAAGACTTGTGGGCAAACCTGTTAGGTGTGTGATGGATACAACTTCTACACATTACATGAAAGCTAAAAGCTTTTTTAGCACCATATATATTGTAGTAATTAGCATATACAGTTACAATCAAAGATCATGACAAACTAGACCATAAGCCCTAATTACATGGGGCTTAGCTGTCTACTTCAGTTCTACTATCAGTAACCTGTACAAATATTCATCTTGTGGAAATCATAGGTAAGCAGAATATGGAGATACAGTAAACAAACAGGACAGTGGTATGGAATCCCAACGCGTTTTGCTCTTAGGCTACCTCAGGGGTATTGTAGAGACTGGAAATTGTTAGCCGCAATAAATGGTCATTGTAAGAGGATGAAGACTATTGTTATGTGGTGTTAGAGAGTTCATTTGATAGTCAGGTGGGATAGTGAAAAGAATAATGTTATTTTGTATGTCATATTTGAAAAAATTCACTGATTAGTCTTAATAAAGGATTTTTAATTCCACAAGGTTAGAGATGTGGTGATAAGGGGTTATTTTCGAACTGAGTAAAGGCTGAAAGGTTGAGTCTACTAATGATATTGAAGAATTTGTCAGCATGGATGGTTACAATGACAACATGTCAGCATGAAACGTGTCGGGCTCCAGACCACTGTCCTTTCTGAATACTGTATTTCTAGATAAGCTGCAAGGAAACCATAGACAATTTATTGACTAGGTCATTGCCCTCTGCAGCCTCTACAGTTCAGTTACTTAAACTAGTCAACTGAAAGTAAGGAGAAAGGGATTTTTGGCCCACAAAAATTGTGGGCCCAACTCAATAAAGTTTACTTTAAAAGCAAAGAAAAAAGCAAGAATTGCTTAATAATACAGCACTTAGTTCTTTGCCCATACAGATACATCTAGGCCCTATACAGATACTGCTATTTGCATGATTTGCTAGTTTATGGGTATTGTAGGCAACCAGCAGGAAAGGTAATAGAGGGCAGATATGTACCATGCAGGTTGCTGATCTCAATGCTCTAAATTCCAGGGTTTCAATGTGGCTGGTATAGCAGGCCATCCTGGGTTTTCCCCTCTGCTGGAGAAAAGTCAAGGGGCAGCTCCCAGAGGGAGTAAAAAGGGTATGGCTGCCAGAGAGAGGAATCAGAGACTTTACTGGAGGCTGCTGGAGGACCTTCCTCTACAGTGTGTTTCTGAGAAAGAAAGAGAAAGAAAGACAAGACTCTACAGAAAGAGGGTGAGAGACAAGACTCAACAAACAAAGTGACTTTAGTTGATTTTTTGCCTGTTTGTTGCAAATGGACTGTTAAAGCACCAAGGACAGCTGGACACAAGTGTTTGTTTTTGATTAATCTCTATCTGGCTGAAGTTAAGCCACCTTTTTTGGGACAATTGTTTGCTATTTTTTTCAATAAACCCTGATTTGGCACCCAGTCCTGCTAGTTGCCTACCATTTTGTTCACCTAATTCCCACAGTATCCAGAAGTTGGTTGCTGTCATTTCAGTATTTGCTGACACATTTCACATAAACAGGCTTCCTCAGCGGTAATGGTAACATGCAAAATAACTGGATACTGTCCTTAGTTTAGGAATAACACTTGTAAAACCATGCAACAAATTGTACAAGCTCTAAATGTAAGCAATGTAGCGCTATATATCTGGAATGCCAGAAGAACAGGTTCCCATGCAATCAGTAAATGTAAGGATTAAGCAGCAAAAATGTCCATACAGATTCTATGTATGGTTTTTCCAAGTGCTGTGGGCTGGGTGCTGCAAACCGGGTGCTGTCTGTCTTCTGTCTATCTGCAGTTTTTTTAAGTTCTTTTAATAGATAAATAGATTTGTCTTATAGCTGCTTTGATGTCTTGGTTCCTCAAGGTGTAAATAAAAGGGTTCACTAGAGGAGTGATCACGGTATAAAGCAGTGACAGAGCTTTGTTCATTGATACAAAATGTCCAGGTGAAACCACATAGACCATAATCAAGGTGACATAATAAGTGGAGACGACCCCGAGGTGCGAGCTACAGGTGGAGAAAGCTTTGTCTTTGCCTTTGACTGATGAGATCTTAGCAATGGCTCTGATGATAAATCCATAGGTGGTTATGATTATGAAGAATGGAAAAACAGAAGCTGAAGATGAAAGGAAACATACAATCATTTCAACGGTGGTAGAATTGGAACAAGACAACTTTACTATTGGAATAAAGTCACAATAGAAATGATCAATGATGTTGTCTTTACAAAAATTCAAAGTTTGCACCACGCTTACAGTGATAGACATGATCAGGAATCCTATTGTCCAGCAGACAAGGATCAGACAAAGACACAACCTGGGGCCCATAATCAGCTGGTAATGAAGAGGTTTGCAGATGGCCAATAATCTGTCATAGGACATTGCTGAGAGGAGGAAACTCTCCGTCACAGCAAACACACCAAATAGGAAAAATTGCATGAAACAGCAGGCGAGGGAGAAAATAGCCCCATTTCTAAAAAGGATATGAAGCATTGGGGGAATAATGTTGGTGGTGAACAGAATTTCTGACAGTGACAGATTGGAGAGGAACATATACATGGGAGAATGTGAAAGTTTAGAGAAGAATATTAATAAGACGATCAAGAGATTGGAACTCAGAGTCACAGCGTAGGTGACCATGAAGAGGCTGAAGAGGAGAAGTCTATAGCTTTGGTGGATCCTCAACCCTACAACAAAAACATTCTCAATTGATTTATTTTGGATGTCAGGCAAGTGTCGGAGAGTAAATTCTTCCATACCTTCAATATATAAAATGTATTGGCTTTACAATGTTTCTTGCTGATTCAGTAAATAGTTAGATTTTGGAGGGAAAAAGAAACAGAAATGGTAATTGGCCCAAAAATAAATGGTGGAGCAGATGCTAAACGCAATATAAGTGGGGTAAAGGGAGGTGCAAATAGTAAACTTGGGTTTAAAGAGACCAGGTCACTAGAGAAATATTGGAATACAAAGTGGCCTCTTTAAAGAAGAGAAGTCCTACCTGTCTCTCCCATTACCTGTCTGAGCAGTAATGCAGAGAAACATCCAATTGAAGAATCTTCAGCACTAGAAAATTCCTGGTGCTCTTCTTCACTCCATTGTGTTTTCCTATGAAGCCGTAGTAATAGGGAGGTCATCAGAAAGTCAGAACCATGTGGAGGATCCTAACTACCCCCCATTTCTAAAAGTTTCAGTAAAAAGTTCCAGCATTTGGTTCAGATCAGAGAGTTGATTTGACTTGGATGGCAGCTAATCTGATCTTGGATCAGAATTTGAGCAAGTCAAGTTGGCTTTTTTGACTTTTTCTTGGTTCCAAATAAATTCAAACTAAATTTGAATTTTCGTGTTCTTAGCACCTATAGTTCCATTACTGCAAATGTCAAGTCAAAGGGCCTGGCTAACCAGTAACAAAGACATTTGTAATTGTTGGGTTTGGGACAAAAAGCAAGGGAGCCAGGTGCAAGTGGAGAGTGTGGATTAACCAAAAAGGGAGGCAGGAGCAAATATAGGGTCGGGCTTCTCTTGTACCTGATTCCTTTGCTATCCAGACCCATCACAGCAAGAAATAGCAAGAAACCAGTTGCAAGGACAGCCAGGTGAGACAGCAAGGGAGCCAGGTGTATGCCGATGGTATGGCTATGGAGTAAGAGAGACAGTTGTAATTGGACCTGACTTCTCTTGCAGTTCAATCTATTTCAGGCTTCCTGATTGGCCAGGCAAACATGTTGTAGAGGATGGGGGTTCATCTATCCCAATTTCCACATTGGGATTACCCCTCCATGGCTGGTAACGTAGTTTGCATTATAGACCGCTCACAGACAGGGTGCAGACTTTGTAGGCATAGAGAGATCCTTCTATTATCAATATCTTTCTTCTGCTTATGTCAGATATCTGGACAATTTGGTCTGCATGGAAGTGTGGAGGAAAATATTTACCCAGCCCTGTATATTATGAACAATGATTTCCAATACTATTCACATTTATACAACTGCAGGGAGGGCAATGCTGCCAGCCCACAATAGGGGAAGTTACGGATTTCACTTTCTAGCACCAACTGCAACTCCACAGCCAGCTAGACACCTCTATCTCTTTGCACCTACCTGACCTCCTCCAGGTGCTCACTGTCAGAAGTTCTCCTGCTGTCCACTAGTTGGAACAATGTTCTCCCCAGATTTATTTTTCAGCTGGGTGGGGGAAGCTGTAGCTGGGAGATCATAAAGTGGGTAGGCCAATCTTTGACAAATTTAGTGCTCCCGGTTCTTGTGTCAAAAGTGTCCAGCAACCCCCATAACTATATCAACTTTCTTGTGCCCCCCTATACTTTGTTTTAACTTTTTGATGGCTTCCCTCCTATTACATCCCATTGTTCTATTATTTTTTATCCCAAATGCCTGGTGCCTGTGTATTGTGACCCATCCTAGTGTCCCATATTTTGTAAAAAGTGTAATCAGTTCTAGGGGTGTAATGTTGTAAACGAGGTATTGAAATAATTCAGGATTAGTGTACATTAGTAACAAAAATGTATTATTTATTGCTCCTGAGCACTTACTGACAACAGATAGGTACCCAGGAATGATAACAGGCCATAATTGTTGGGCTTTTTCACGCAATAATAAATGGCTGCAAACGCCTAACAAAGCTTTGAGTTTTAAATTTTCCTTTTTCGTTTTTTTAATGAAACTGATTAAAAAAAATATGTGAGTGCCCAAAAAAGATTGTATAAGCCTGTGAACGCACTAGATGGTGTGTAGGTTTGCTGGTTCCTGCCACACATCTGAACCTGTCCCGGTGCAGGAAACCTACACCCTGTACACCAGGGCTCCTCTGTGGTCAGAATACAATATCTGAACTTTAGTAAACTTTCAATGTACTTGTAGCATGCCAGTTCTGCTCAGAGGTTCTGGAGGTGAAAGATACAACATTAGGAAAAGATATAAATGTATCCATCTCAATCTCAGCTCCTAGCAAAATTGGTGGGCTGCCAATATTCACTTTCAGCATTCTCTGCTGAAAAAATGCAACCTATATTTTGCTGGGTAGCTGCAGGGCCACTGTTTTTACAGGGCCCAGTACAGCAGTACCCCTTGCACCCTCTGATGGTGGGCCTGATTTTTCCTTATAACTGAGCTCTTCCATTCAGAGATTAAACTTGTTCTTGTTCTTTGTAATGACCTTACAGTGAATAATGGGGAAGAGAGTTCTCTATATGGACCATTTATATATTTATACAGGGTGATCATATACCCCCTTATACGTCTCTTCTCAAGGGAGAATAGATTCAGTTCAGCTAATCTCTCCTCATAGCGGAGTTCCTCCATTCCTTTTATTAGTTTAGTTGTCCTCTGTACTCTCTCCAATCCCACAATGTCCTTTTTGTGAACTGGGGCCCAAAACTGGACTGCTGTTACAAGTGTAATATTATAGCTACAATCACCCTGAACTCTGCTGGCAGGGATCATGTTAAAACAAAGAAAATAAAATTACATGTACAGAAATAGAGATAATATGGTGCACCAGATAATATAATTGGATTCATAGAAACATAGGAACATTAAACATTAACATATAAACATTAGAAAATAATATAAGTATATATCACACAGGTTAGGATAGGTGTACAGTGACAAAGGACCCAGCAATGCACTCATTCCAGGTATTCCTGAACCTATTCAAAGCTTTATAGGATAGTTTAGGTGTACTTTTGTTTTTTTGCCAATACATAAATTGGGGTGAGGTTGGTTTAACTAATATTTCTGCCCTTTGCTGTTCAGTACTTCTGCATAATTATTTAAATTTCCAGCTTACTAGTTAGTATAGAAAACGTTTCCTAAATTTCATCTAAATTAATGGATTTTATTTCAGCCCTACTTCTTATTTTTACCTTATATTTATTATCAGGTTTATGTGTGTGATTACAATGTATTTGATGTCATTTTCATTTCAATAAAACATAGGTTTATCTCACCTTTTGCAAGCTTGATTTGTATATAATATTCTCTTTATTCCTGCTGGGATAGCATCAGATTGAGTAAAGGTTTCCTGAAAATGTGCGAGCTGGAATAGAAAATCTGAGCCTGGTTACATTAGAAAATTAGAGGTAAAAAGATAAAGGAAAATATCACCTTGCTAAAATAATATAAATGTTTTATTTAAGTGGCAGAAACACAATTTAATAAGCATAAGAAATAATGAAATGCATCTGTCAGGTCTGAGTGGGTAGATATATATTCAAGGTTTGAGAAATAACCTGATGTAAGATGTCTCCAAAGAATGGAAATACTCAGGGAACGATCCACGGTCCCTCAGATAAACACGTTCTATAATAAAAATAATTGTATAGATGTTAATTAGCCAAATGAAGAAAATATAGGGGAGAAATGTTTTTTATCACTACAATGTCATATCTTCATACAAACAATGAATGGCATAATTAACTGTTGTTAAAGTTAACATCAGGGAGGTCACAAACCAGAGGAATTCCCCTATATATATAGAATTCTGGGGTCACCATTACTAGAGGGGTCATCAGCAGGAGGAAGGAGGTCCTGATTCCCCTATATAGATAGAATTGTGGGGTCACCATCACTAGAGGGGTCACCAGCAGGAGGAAGGAGGTCCTGATTCCCCTATATAGATAGAATTGTGGGGTCACCATTACTTTAGGGGTCATCAACAGGAGAAAAGAGTTCCTGATTCCTGTATATGAATAGAATTGTGGGGTCACCATCATTGCCAAGAAGAAATACTCTTACCAGATCACTGCTGGTGCACCCAAACAACAACATTAATATACAAGGATCTCCCTCGCATGCACCTGAAAATGGAAACACAAAAGCAATAAGTTAATTATTGCCCACAGATACCTAGACGAAACGTCTGCCCCTAGATGGAATTACCTCTGCCAGTGAGGGTCTCCTTTTTATTGCAAGAAGGAGCTCTCCCAACATGGCTGCTCCACCTGACAGGTGTTTATACTCAACCACCAGATATGCAGCGTGCAATGACAGTCACAGGACTGTCATAGTTACATAGTACGTTAGTCTAATGATTAAGTCTATGATGTACCAGAACCCCCAGATGTATATTGCAGCTTGGAATTGCATGTGGCTGTTAATTCTATGATCTACCTGAACCCCCAGATCCGTCTCTATTTCTGACTCCCCCAAATGTATTCCCCCTAGACAGTATGAAGCATGCATGTTGTTAGCCCCCAAGTGTATAATTTTACATTTATCTATATTAAATGTCATTTGCCACTTGGCTGCCCAATCACACAGTACATCCAGGTCTGCTTGTAGATTATAGACATCCTGTATGGACTTAATTCCATGACATAGTTTGGTGTCATCTGCAAACACAGAAATCCCAAACTCTATATCATTTATAAAGATGTTACACAGTAAAGGTCCCAACACTGAACCCTGGGGTACACCACTAATACCCTTAGACCATTCAGAGTATGAATCATTAATTACATCTCTCTGGGTGTGATCTTTAAGCCAGTTCACTATCCATTTACAGATTGACTTTTCTAAACCTATCAATTTTAACTTGCATATTAACTGTCTGTGGGGTACAGTGTCAAATGCTCATGAAAAGAGAGTAAATTTGTTTGACAACTTCTGTCTTTCTTGAAGTCATGCTGACTATCACTTATATTTTAATTTTCTAGCAGAAACCCCTCTATATGGGTCTTTATCAAACTCTCTAAGACCTTTCCAACTATGGACGGAAACTAATGGGTCTATAGTTACCTGGTTATGACTTTGCTCCCTTTTTGAAGATAGGAACAACATTGGCCTTATGCCAATCAATCGATACCTTGCCAGTGGCTAAACAGTCTCTAAAAATTAGAAATAATGCCTTTGAAATAACCGAGCTCATCTCTTTGAGGCCACGTGGATGTAATCCATCAGGTCCTGGTGCTTTATCAACTTTCATTTTTCCCAGCTGTTTCTCAATTCTGAGCCATTGTGACTCAATTAAGGCAGTGACGTTGCCATTGACATTGCTATGAGCTCTGCCAATTTCCTTTGTGTACAATAAAAACTTTAATAAATCTGCCTTGTCTTTATCTCGTTACCAACCCAGCGACATCCTTTAAAGGGCCCACATCCTCAGATCTGAACTTTGTGCTATTAATATATTTGAAACATTTTTGGGAGTTTGCCTTACTTTCATTTGCAATCAGTCTTTCATTTTGAAGTTTTGCACATTTCTTCATCTACTTTTTAAATCTTTTGTTATATTCTTTATAGATTTCAAATGATGAAGGTTATCCTTCATTTTAATATTTTTGGAATGCTTTTTTCTTGTTCTTTATGGCTTTTTTAACATCAGCTGTAAGCCACATAGGTTTTAATTTTAGCCTCTTAAACTTATTACTAGGGATGAGCGAACACCTGGAAGTTCAGGTCCGCTGCATTCCGCCGAACTTGGGCTCAAAGTTCGGGTTCGGGACCCGCATTTGACCCTGAACCCGAACCCCATTGAAGTCTATGGGGACCCAAACTTTGGGGCACTAAAATGCCTGTATAATAGTAATAGTAAGGGCTAGAGTACTGCAAAATGAAGCAAAATGGGGGTAATAGCAAAACAATTGCCCTGCAAAAAAATTTGGATAGGGCAATGACATAAAATACCATAGAAAAGAATTAAAAAACAATAATCTTGAACTAGGAGGGGGAGGTCAAAGTGGAGTAGAAGTTGGGGTATGAAGGTTCGTATCAGCTGGGGTGCTGATTGCTGACAAAGCTTTTCCACATGTCGGCCATGCTAACCCACCCTTCTGAGGTGCTGGTGGTGACCCAGCTGCGTTAGCAACTTCTTTCTCCTCCTCTGCCTTCGCCTTGTGCTTCCACTGAGCCCCCGCTGTCAGGTGGGAATGACATCAGCAGCGCGTCTACCAGCATGCGCTTGTACTTGCGCATCTTCCAATCACGCTCCAGTGACGGATCTAAGGAGGGCACGTTGTCCTGGTAGCTGGGATCCAGCAGGGTGGTCACCCAGTAATCAGCACTGGTTAGAATGTGGGCAACTCTGTGGTCATTGTGCAGGCACTGCAGCATGTAGTCACACATGTGTGCCAGGCTGCCCAGAGGCAACAACAAGCTGTCCTCTGTGGGAGGTGTATCATCTGTGTCCTCTGTATCCCCCCAGCCACGCTCCAGTGATGCCCATGAGCTGCTCTGGGTGCCACCCTGCTGTGAACACGGTTCCTCCTCCTCATCATCATCCTCCTCCTCCTCATCATCCAGAACGGTGCCTTGGCTGGACAGTTGTGTACCTGGCCTCTGTTAGTGCAGGAACTCACCCTCCGAGCCACTTGTGAATGACTGGCTTGATAACCATGGAAATGATCCCTCTTCCTCCTGTGCCACATCCCCTTCCATCATCGCCCGAAGTGTTTTTTCAAGGAGACATAGAAGCTAGATAGTAACACTGAGGACGGTGTCATCGGCACTAACCATGTTAGTGGAGTACTCGAAACAACGCAACACGGCACACACGTCCCACATGGAGGCCCACTTGGTAGTGATGTGGTGCTGTTCTGCAGAGCGACTCACCCATGCGTGCTGCAGCTGAAACTTCACTATCACCTGCTGCTGCTCGCACAGTCTCTCTAGCATGTGGAGTTCTAACTTGTAGGTACGTCGCATATGAGGCGGTGAGCGGGAAGGCTGAAGTTACTCTGCAGCGCAGACAGGCGAGCAGTAGCAGAGTGAGAACACCGAAAGCACGCACAGATGGCCCTCACTTTCTGCAGGAGCTCTGACATATTGTGGTAATTTTTCAGGAACCTCTGTACCCCCAAGTTCAGCACATGCGCCAGACAAGGGATGTGCGTCAAACCGGCTAGGCCCAGAGCTGCTATGAGATTTTGCCCGTTATCGCACACCACCAGGCCGGGCTTGAGGCTCAGTGGCACCAACCACTCATCAGTCTGTTGTTCCATGCCTGTCCACAGCTCCTGTGGTGTGGGGTTTTTCCCCCAAACAGATGAGTTTCAAAGCCTGCTGTCGTTTCCCCTGGCTATGCTGAAGCTGGTGGTGAAGGTGTTATGCTAACCAGATGAGGAGGTGGTAAAGGAGGAAGCGGAGGAGGAGGAGGCAACAGGAGGCAACAAAAAAGTCTGTCACTCCAGAGGGGGAGGAAGAGGCCAAGACTGCAAAAGAAGAGGGAGCAGGAGGAACCGTGAGATCTTTCGTGGTTTTTGAGGTGTTTACTCACCTGCAGCTCATTCTGCATTTAGATGCCTGGTCATGCAGGTGGTCCTCAGGTTAAGAAACAAGAGGCGCTTCTCCAGCTCTTCAATGCGAGATACCAGAAAGGCGACTTGCTTACATCTGTCACAGCGGTATTCACCTAGGAGCTCCATTTGTGCATACATATAACAGACTGTGCACTGAACCAAACCTTCCACCTTGCTACCACTCATCTTCCCAGTTACAATCTTTGTTTGTTTACAAGGAGTTATAAAAGTTTACTTACAGTTTGTGGTTACTAGAAAGACTTAACTCCTTTTGTTTTCAAACTCCTGTTTTTTCCAACTCCGCATGATTAAAAGTCCTTTTGTTTCACAAGCCAAACAGTGAGCAGCATACCTTAACATTAATTTCCCTGTTGCGTATGCAATGCAGGTGTACCAAGAATGGGAATATGTCATCCACTGAACTAACAGACGGATTAACTATATTAATTTCTCTGTCACGTATATAGTGTAGGTGTACCTCACACAAGAAAATGGGAATATGTCACTCAAGGAACAAACAGACAGATTAACTATTATTTTTTTGTGTCAGGGGTATAAAGATGGTGGATTGCACCCACAAAAAAATCGCTATAGGTCACCCACGGAATTACCAGCCAGATTATTTAATATATTTCTTTGTCAGGTGTGCAAACCTTGTGTATAGCACCCACAAAAAATTCATTATAGGTCACCAACTGAACAAATGGCCAGATGAGATTCCTAACACTGTCGCTCACTTCAGCTGCCTGCTTCCTGTCCCTGCACTACTCAGAGCTGATGGGCAGTGCTACACGTGATCCAGCTTTTAAAGAGGCTGGATGATGCATTACTACAATTGCCCACAGCTTAAAAGCTTGTTGATTGGCTGCCCTTCAGCTTTTCAACAAGCTTTATTAAATGCCCAAACACCGAACTCAAACTTTTCCAACAAAGTTCGGGTCCGGGTACCCAAAATCGTAAACTTCGGTAGGGACCCGAGTTCGGGAGCGCTCAACACTACTTTTTACCCATTGGAATATCTTTTTCAGTTTGCTTTTGTAGAAAAGACTTGAAACATTCCCATTTGTGTTCTTGTTTGTGTTCTTTGAGGATAATATTTTCTCCCAGTCCAAGTCACAGAGAGCCGCTCTTAATAATTGGAAGATTTGCTCTCTTAAAATTCCTGTTTCCAGCTTACATTAATTGAAATCATATTATGGTCACTGCTACCCAGATTCTCTTTTATTTGCACATTTGTTATAAGCTCTGCATTGTTAGAATGAACTAGGTCCAGCAGAGTATCATTTCTAGTTGGGGCTTCTATAAACTGTACCATAAAATTATCTTGTATTAAATTCACAAATTTCCTCTCTTTTTTGTTCCTGTAGTGTCATTACTCCAGTCAGTGTCAGGGTAGTTGAAATCTCCCATGACTAAAACACTTCAACTTTTTGCTGTTTTCTATCTGTGCTAGTAGTTGATTTTCTTTTTCTTCCCCACATTCAACTCCACCCATAATGCCTCAACCGCTTCGCTTGATCCAGCCGAAATTTCTTCTTTCACATTCACTTTTAGATCACTTCTCGCATACAGACCAACACCACCACCCTTCTGTTTGACTCTGACTTCATGAAAGAGAGTATACCCAGGAATATTGACAGCCCAGTCATGTGAAGAACAAAGCCACAATTCAGCAATACCAACTAAGTCATAATCCTCCCCACTAATTAATGCTTCCAACTCCCCTATCTTGTTTGCTAGACTTCTAGCATTGGTGAACAGGCTCTATAAACCATTGCTGCTTTCACCATCATTGTTTGCCAAATCATTTTGTTTTTTAGTACAACTAGTACTGCACAATTCAATTTTTGTTTGTAACATGGGAAGCTCCTTACAATTATCCATAACCCTCCCCCCAACTATCCCCAATCCACATTCCACTAGTGTCTGACCCCTGACTAACCTTCCTGCCACCTTATCTGACTGTCCCACCCCTCTGTCTTAGTTTAAATATCCCTCCACCATTCCCCCAAATCTTTCACCTAGCACAGCAGATCCCCTTCCATTTAGGTGCAAACCATCTCTGGCATACAGGTTGTACCCCAATGAAAAGTCAGTCCAGTGCTCTATGAACCCAAATCCTTCCCTTCTACACCAGGACTTAAGCCGTGCGTTTAGCTGCCTAAGCTCCCCCTGACTTTTTTTTGTTGAGCATGGCAGAGACAATATGCCAGAGAATATAACCTTGGATTTCCTTTTCTTTACCTTGAAACCTAGTTCTCTAAAATGATTTTGGTTCCAACATGCACCAAAACAGCTGGGTCCTGTCCAGCCCCTCCCAGTAGTTTGACCACTCGGTCCACCACATGCCGAACCCTGCCACCAGGTAGACAGCAAACCATTCAGTTGAAGGGATCCGGGCGACAAAATATTCTATCTGTCCTCGTGATTATAGAATCCCCTATGACTACCAATTGTCTTTTCCTTCCTGCATTGCCTTCCCCACCACTGCTAGATTTGCTGCTCTCCCGGCTGTTAGGGGTAGCAGTAACATCTAGAGTTGCCACCACTGGGTCTGCCACCTGCACATCTTCACATAACTTTGCAAACATGTTGAGGTGCTCAAACCCAGGGCTGGCCTTCCTTTTCTGGGTGTCCCCTAGTTACATTAACCCAACTCCCTACATGTTCATCCTGATTAACCTCTCCACTCTCCACATCTAAGCCATTACCTGCCTGATCAGTGAACGGGAGACTTGAGGCTGGAGCCTGGTGCTTCAATGTGACAGGAGAGAATATTGAAGGGGACAAACATTAGAATTGTCATATCAATAAATAAAAGTTAGAGATAAAATAAAATAATAAATAAAAGTTAGAGTTTAGAGACCACTCACATTTTTTTTTACCTGTACAAGAGGTAATTTATTGTTTTATAAAACAGCTTTCATTAGAACATTAGAATTGC
The DNA here is from genome assembly GCF_032062135.1 of Pyxicephalus adspersus. NCBI lineage: Eukaryota > Metazoa > Chordata > Amphibia > Anura > Pyxicephalidae > Pyxicephalus > Pyxicephalus adspersus. Next base: position 2,245,242 of record NC_092864.1, on the reverse strand, counting down.
CATATCAATAAATAAAAGTTATTTATTATCTCAGTCTCGGTATCTCATAGACACATCCTGTAAATGGTTTTTTAAAATGTATGCACACTCAGATTACTTCCAGAAAATGAACACTGAAAGTGAACGTAAAGGATCATACAAAACCTGATAAAAGGAGACCGAAACAGAAAGGAATCCAGAAGATCTGAGGCAGAGGAACACAGAAGACACAGAGACTGAAATCTCAGTGAAATCTCTCCTGCAATGGACTCCACAGATAACAAGGATGCCATCCTAAATTTCAGTCTTCCACAGGGCCAGGCATACACCAGGGTGCTCCTGCAGTTATTTGGATATGCTGGACATGGCAAATCAGCTTTTGTCAATTCCTGCATCTACACCCTCGGAAATGAAACATTTAGGACATACGCCAGAACTGGATCAAGTGCAACTGTTATAACAATGAAGAGAAATTCCTATAAACTTACTGACACAATCACCATCGTGGATAACAGAGGCTTTGGAAGGAAGGAGGATGCTGAGGAGGCCGTGGTTTATGCACAATTGGGTAAATTGTTTCTTAACTTTCTTTGTATTTATAGTTGGAGTGTTTTAGTCATTTTTAGATATTTCAATGTACCAGCTAAAATAAACTTACCTTTGTGCCACTTTGGAGGTTTTAATAATAAAGTTGTTAAGCTTAAAAGATTTGCTAAAAAAAACCTAATACATTATCAAAGCCAAGGATGATTTATCGTGATAGTTTTGGCAAAGATCAATGGAGATTTATGTTGCTAAGAACACTCATGTGCAAGGAAAAACATTAAGATTCACTGGAAACATTAAGCTAAGTGAATTTGCACACAGTCCAGTGAAATGAATAGGCTGTGCCGCCTTCAAACATACAAAAAAACTTTGCTTGTAATTGATTATTCTTAATATAGGAAATTCTGCTATTTAATTGTTTTTATTTATTAAACCCAATATGAGAATTTACTTTTGTTAGTTGACATTCTCCGCCTCCTTAGTAAATCTACCCCAATATATGAAATCCGGACACCAATCATGAAGTTCCTGTAACTCATCCAATTATTGATCTTTTTACAGGTCATTTTCTCCCCTTGAATCAGGATGTGCTGCCAACTGATGACTTTCTTAAGACAATGTCCCAGGTGGAGGCTTCGGACCTGGAACCCAACTACACAGATTTTATTGTTCCCATATTTGTTTACAGGTATGTACACATGGGAAGATGGAAATACATTGTTATAAAAATGTGATGTCTTATGGATTTTAAATTTTTTTCTGAAATTCTGAATATCTATACTGTGCATATTATGGAATTGGAGAGAGTGCAGAGAAGGGCAACTAAACTAATACAATAGTAAGCTAATAAACATAGGACCCAATAGGTAACGTATAACCAACACATTTCGCCAAAAAGGCTTCCTCAGGGGTTTGTTGTTTATGTTGTATGGTCTCTATGTAGTGCAAAGCAGAATAGAACAACATATAAATATTCACATCCTTTCAAACAGAATCATTACATTCTATAATCATATGACAGGTAAGTGGGGTATAAACATTAGATATTCCATCTGATTAACCACCTGGGCGTTACACTGATGTCTAGATTTCTGTTCCAAAAGCGTTACAGGTTTATTGAATTTTTTTTTTTTAAATTGTAGACCTGTAACTTACAGAAATATGTCCGAACAGGGTTCTAGTAGATATCATGAATATAAAAAATGTTTGAAACACACAATCATGTAAAAAAAAAATACTTTTAATAAAATTAAAATACACAAAAATCAGCTTAAACAAGAATACATAAATAAATGAAAAATACTGAAAATGCGATAATTCGGTATACTGTATAGTAATATATTTTTCTAAAACACCTCCCTAGTGTCCGTCACATACCTATAGACAAAACCACATAAATATATTTTGTATTATTTTGTATTGGACTGGATACAGAACTTTGTATTCAATCCATTACAAAATATTTGAATTTCCCGCTATCGACGGGCGCATGCACGGACATCATCAGGAATCGCCGAGGGACGCGTACGCAAACGCCGGGTATTCTAATTCTTTCCAAACTTCCATGCAAAAAGTGTTACATTTTTTGCATGGAAATTTATTTTAGATTGTAGGCTATAATTCACCGAATTACCGCATAACTCACCGAAATATGTCCAAAATTTTATAAATTTAATAATAATTTTTTTTTTTTAGAAAACATAAAAAAAACCTTTTAAAAAAAAAATCTTTATAAAAAAACTAAAAAAAAATAGTGTATAATGTAATGTACAGTAGCTTATATAATATATATATAATACAATAATATATATTTTATATATATGGATTTCTTTGTATTGGACTCAATACGGCTTTTTTGTATTGAGTTCAATGCAAAGGAACTCAATACAAAAATTTGAATTTCCCGCCCCACCTCCCCCACGCGCCGACGCATGCAGCGACGTCACCGGGAAACCGGTGATCGTCACTGCACTCGCCGGATCAAGATAGAAGAAAGAAGACATGTCCGGAGAAGCGGAGGGAGAAGGTGAGTATTTTTTTTTTTTTTTTTGCAATCACGCTGGACAGAACGGAGGGAGAAGAAGCCAGCCGGCTTTTTCTTCTAAGCCGGCCGGCTTCTTCTTCCCGGAGAGGACACCCGACGCTGGAGGACGACGCTGGAACACGACGGATGGACGATTGCAGCGGGACCAGGTAAGTGATCGATAAACCCGAACTTCGGGGTTATCGAAAATAGTAATTTTTTTTAGCCCGTACCAAGGTCGGGCTTATTGGTTAGGTGGTTAATAGTACTAATATTTGGACATAATCATGTTTTTTTTTTTTACGGTCCTATGTTTATGTACTTATCTGCTACTGTATGGTGCTAGGAAACCCAGTGTCTAGTATAAACATCCTAACCTTGTGACTATAAATAAGAGTTGGGATGCACTAAGAATAAGCTTTGTACATTTATAATTATGTATGAATCGACATTGTATGAATACATAATTACTATTTTCTACAGAATCTTGAGCCTCAAAACCTCTTTCTTTCCTCTACCCACTAATCCTCAATACTTTACTAATTATTACAGGTGGCTCAACCTACAAACTAAGAAAGGAAAAGAACCAACTTCTACTACAAATTTCTTTTAGGAAGTAGTTTCAGCAACTACTATAGATTGCTTAAGGAAAAAGCCGGATGATTTCTAGAAGCACAGAATATAACTGGGGATTAAAGCTTTAAAGTAAAGATAACAGAGACTGCTGATCCAGGGAACATCCGATTGTCTCATAGAATCAGTAATTTTTTCCCATTGGAGCAAATTATACCCCGGGGGTTTTGCCTCCCTCTGTAACAGCTATGTCTATAGGGTTTTATATCTGGGATATGTTTATTTTCCTAGTGGTTGAACTTGATGGAGTTTTTTTTTTCAACCTATTTATGTAAGGAAAATACATTTGTTAAAGCCACAGCTGACATTATAAGTTAATTGCAAATCACATGAATATATTGTCATCAAAATGGGCTAATTGGGAAATTGGGATTGTCGAAGGGGCTTTAGTGGGACCTGCAAGAACAAGTCATAAATGATAAAAGTATGTTACTTTTCATTTCAATATACAAGAGAAACATGTAGCTACAGATATATAAGCTATAGATATAGATATAGAAGCTATATACATTTACAAATGTAATTTTAAAAAAAACTAAACTTTGTTTTTCTGCCAGTGTAAAGCTTAGCATGCCAGAAGATCAAGTACAAGAAATCAAAAGATTTTTCAAGAACTGCAAAAACATGACAGGTAACAGAATATTATATTATAATCATTATTATTTTTATTTTTATTAATTAAAATATTCTTCTTATTATTATTACTATTTTTATTATTATTATTATTATTATTAAACTACCGAATGCCATAGAACAAAAACGGTTTTCATAGCATACAGAAACACTATCAATACATCATATCATTTACAAACATACAATTTTAACATTTACATATTCCTAAAGGGTCACTCATGATTATGCATTTAGTTGGAAAGGCATATAACCCTCAGCGATGCCGTGTTTCAAATTCCATCCTTGATTCATTCAGAAAATAAGCCCCTTTCTTTCTTTCTTTCTCCCCTTTCTTTCTTTCTTGCTATGAATTTGTAAGTAAGTCAGGACAGTTACATTATTTTAATAATTGCAATTAGAACAGATGTTTGTCTCAATATATTATTAGGCAGCATGGTGTCAGTTACTGTAAAAAATCCTCACTGTGACCTAATCACAAAAAGAAGCAAAATAAAAAAACTTTATGGAGCCTAGACATTTATTAACTTCTGGAGCAACATGCAAAAAAAAAAACAGCTGCAGAGTTTGTCTTTGTCATTAAAGAGTTACAAGATGTTACAGACCAGTTCAGCTCTGAAGCTCACCCACAACCTCAGCTGTGTTTAGTACAAGTTTTGTTCTGCAAGTCATGCAAACTGCTCCCCTTCCCCATCAATCCTCCGTCCTGCACACAAGGGAGCAGGGAAGCCCTATTCATATCTAGGAGTCGTCCATATGTCGGATGACCTTAAGTCTGTGACTACCTGTATATCAACGACGGAACCATAAAAACAGCTTCTTACTTACATGCACATTGTAACGCCCAGGGCCACAACCAGTACTCACCAGATGCCAGCCCCCCAATCTAACTCTGCACTCCTCACCTCAAGCATACCTGATAGGAAAAAGGAAGATGATCTGCAGTTGTAAAAATTAACAATATGAATTTTTATTGCACATGATTGGATGATTGTCAGCAATCCACACAACTGCAGCTCCTAAAAACAAGCAGTGGAGTCCCTGGCAAAGTCATCAGCACTTGTCACTTCCAAGATTCCTCCCATTATATCTCAGTAGTGATAGAGATGACAGAGTGGACACCGGCATCTGACACTTCCAGAAGTGCAAAATGTGCTAAATATCCCAATCAAAGATCATTCATTCCCCCTACACATTGCAGTGTGTGGCTTTCTCACTATCACTATTCTGCTTTCCAAGCTTATGCAGCCATATTTATCTGAGCTTTATTGATATTAGTATTTATTTTATCAGATTTAGCAAATGAAAATGCCCTAGATGGGCTGCATTAGTTCTGATTATTAGAGGGGCTGCATTAGTTCTAATGATTTCTACATGCACATACTATATATAACACTAAGGCTGCATAGGATACACTTGTATCAGTGAAGCTGGGTGATCCACCATATCTGGAATAGATTTCTTCAAAGTCATTTGCTATGTTGTGAATCCTGGACCAGATTCATTCCAGGTTTGCTGGATCACTGATCTTCACTGGTAAAAGTATATCATCTCCAGGCTTTAGAGAGTTTTAGTAAATCAGACGCATAAGGAAGAGTTTTTCAGGTTGCATTCTGAAATAGAAATTTTTTTGTTAAGAGAATTAGTCAGAAAAAGTGAGGTTTGCACAAATTCCTTCCTGATTCCATGAGGCAATCAGATGTTCCCTGGATCAACAGTCATTGTTATTTTTACTTTAAAGCCTTATTACCCAGTTATATTCTGTGCTTCTAGAAATCATCCAGCTTTTTCTTAAAGCAATCTATAGAAGTTTCTGAAACTACTTCCTGAGGGAGCCGATTCCACATTTTCACAGACCTTACAGTGAAGAATCCCTTCCTTATCCGGAGCTTAAACTTCTTTTTCTCCAGACGCAAAGAGCGCCCCCTTGTGCTTTGTAATGATCTCAAAGTGAATAATGGGGAAGAGAGTTCTCTATATGGACCATTTATATATTTATACAGGTTGATCATATCCCCCCTTATACGTCTCTTCTCAAGGGAGAAAAGATTCAGTTCAGCTAATCTCTCCTAATCTCTCCATAGCGGAGTTCCTCCATTCCTTTTATTAATTTAGTTGTCCTTCTCTGCACTCTCTCCAATTGCACAATGTCCTTTTTGTGAACTGGTGCCAAAAACTGGACTGCATATTCCAGATGTGGTCTGACCAATGCTTTGTTCAGGTTTTTTGCTTCGTACTGTTATTAAGTCTATGATCTACCAGAACCCCCAGATCCTTTTCCATTTCTGACTCCCCCAAATGTATTCCCCCTAGACAGTATGAAGCATGCATTTTGTTAGCTCCCACATGCATAACTTTACATTTATCTATAATAAATTTCATTTGCCACTTGGCTGCCCAATTAAACAGTACATCCAGGTCTGCTTGTAGATTACAGACATCCTGTATGGACCTAATCCCATTACATAGTTTGGTGTCATCTGCAAACACAGAAATGGTACTACCATTCAGAGTATGATCAATAATTACAACTCTCTGGATGCGATCTTTAAGCGAGTTCTCGATCCATTTACAGATTGACTTTTCTAAACCTATCAACCCTAATTTGCACATTAACCGTCTGTGGGGTACACTGTCAAATGTTTTAGCAAAGTCCAAGTACACTATATCAACTGCTTTCCACTGTCTACCTGTTGACTTACTTCCTCATAAAAAGAAAATAAATCTGTTTGACAACTTCTGTCTTTCTTAAAGCCATGCTGACTATCACCTATAATATTATTTTCTAGCAGACACTCCACTATATGGGTTCTTTATCAAACTCTCTAGGACCTTTCCAAGTATGTATGTTAAACTAACCGGTCTGTAGTTACCCGGTAATGACATTCCTCCCTTTTTGAAAATAGGAACCACACTGGCCTTATGCCAATCCATCGGTACCTTGCCAGTGACTAAAGATTCTCTAAAAATATAAATAGAAATAATGGCTTTGAAATAACTGAGCTCAGCTCTTTGAGGACACGTGGATGTAATCCATCAGGTCCTGGTGCTTTGTCAACCTTAATTATTCCCAGCTGTTTCTCAATCATATCAATTTTGAGCCATTGTGACTCATTTAAAGCATGGAAATTGCTATTATGAATTTGGACTTGAGCTCTGCCATTTATCTTTGTGTACACAGAGCTAAAAAAAAGTGTTTAGTAAATCTACCTTGTCTTTATCCCCAGTTACCAACCCAGAGACATCCTTTAAGGGGCCTATATGCTCAGATCTGATCTCTTTGCTATTAATATATTTGAAAAATATTTTGGGGTTTGCCTTACTTTCCTTTGCAGTCTGTCTTTCATTTTGAAGTTTTGCACATTTTATTTTCTTTTTACATCTTTTTGTTATATTCTTTAAAGGTTTCACATGAAGGTGATCCTTCATTACTCCAGTCAATGTCAGGGTAGATGAAATCTCCCATGATTAAAACACTTTCACTTTTTTGCAGTTTTTTCTATCTGTGCTAGTAGTTGATTTTCTATTTCTTCCTTAGCACTGGGGGGCGTATAGCAGACTCCAATCATTAATTGTGTGTTATTCACCCCCACATTCACCTCCACCTATATTGCCTCAACCTCATCGCTTGTTCCCTCTGCAATTCCTTCTTTCACATTCACTTTTAGAACACTTCCCACATACAGACAGACACCACAACCCTTCTGTTTGACTCTGTCTTTAGGAAAGAGAGTATACCCAGGAATATTGGCAGCCCAGTCATATGAAGAACAAAGCCAGGATTCAGCAATACTAACTAAGTCATAATCCTCCTCACTCATTAAGGCTTCCAACTCCCCTATCTTGTTTGTTAGACTTCTAGCATTGGTGAACAGGCTCCTTATACCATTGCTGCTTTTACCATCATTTTTTGCCAAATCATTTTGTTTTTCAGTACAACTAGTACTGCACAATCCAATGTTTGTTTGTATCACAATAATATAAATGATATAATGATATAAATATCATATCCAGTTTCAGTAACAGCAGAGTCAGTAAATAATATATATTTGCTATTGATATTGAACACTTTGAGGTTTACACTTTCACCCTAATTTATTATATTAATAGGAGTTGTTCCCATTGTTGTCCTTACACACAAGTCACATGGAAGTTACAGAGATCTGGAAGAACAGTTTAAACTTGCAGGTGCAGAAGCAGTGATGGCCATTGAGAATTATACCCCAGCGGACAACATGAAGACACGCGGGAGATGCACTGATATACAGAATGTGATCCTGCACGCTCTAAATGATGTAAAATTCGGTCTGAAGATACCACCAGATCCAATAAAAGAGCGTGTGGAACGTAAGAAGTTAATTCTGAAATTTGCATTTGAAGCTGCAGTTAAAGAGATAAAAGATGTCAATGCAGAAAAAGCTAAAAAAGATGAATATGAATTGCTGAAATGGCTGACGAATAAAAGCTGCACATGTAAATTCCCCTATGATCAATAAGATGCAGATTTGTTGTTCTCATTTATTAAAACTACTGAACACGCAATGGATGGGTGTGATAGAGTATGATAAGGTATAAAGTTAGAGAATCCGATCATAACATAAAGCTTTGCTCACAGTCTGTCCAATATAGGGGAATTAAGTAAAAGTTACCCCAAGTTTCCACTTACAGCACTTATTACAAAGCCCAAAGCTTAGGCCAAGTGTGCCTATTTTTTTTTTACCCCAAAAGAATCCTTAAAATGATTTTCATTGCTCCAGGAACCTTCGCCAAAACCAATTCATTAGGTGTCAGTGGAAACAATGCCTCTTACATTAGTGGTCAGTTGGGAAAATGTGTCCTTCACAATAGTTTTCTGATTGCTGTTTCCACATGGCCCTGGATGGTAATGGGAGGCTCCCAGTGCTGCATTACATTCCCAGTACTGACTCAATCCAAATATTGTAACATTAAAAATACATGAAATAATAAAAGCTATCATAAGAAAGGGTCCAGTTCAAGCTGGAATAAAAAAAAAAAATCAGTTGTAACTTCTATCTTCTTATCATTTTCCTATAACTTGTTGTTTGTAATGTTACTATTATCGCTTATCATAATTATAAGCAGCTGATCAATAAAATTCTTTTCATTCTAATCTCTGCCTCCATCTATTTCCTTTTATTAAATGATATTAGAAGGAAGTCCCCCACCCCCTGTGTTCTGCCTGCTGTGTAGGACAGGCGTTCCATGTGTTCTGTGATGTTTATTTGCTGCAATGGTGGGAGTACACCTCATTTCTGGTAGCTTGCAGAAATCTGCATAACTTCACCAACAACAGAATCTGTAAAGAAACAAATGCATAGAACTCCTGTCCAACCTTTCAGCCATTGTGCCATTGTGTATATCTATATTTTTTTATCTATTAATACAAAACAGAAACATTTCTGTATTTCTGTACAAAAAACTACAGATATTTAATTCTGATACAACTTGCTATCTATCAAAAAAAAATCCATAAAATTGCTGTATTTCTGTAAAAAAAGTACATATTTTTAATTCTGATACCACTTGCAATCTATCAAAATAAACAGAACAATGTCTGTATTTCTGTAAAAAAAAATGAGACATTTAATTCTTATACCACTTGCTTTCTAAAAAAAAAGCCATAAAAATCACTGTATTTCTTTTCAAAATATACAGATATTTATTTCTGATACCACTTGCAATCTATCAAAATAAACAGAAACATTTCTGTAAAATTTACAGATATTGAATTCTGATCCTGCTTGCTATTTATGAAAAGTCAGAAAAACTTCTGTATTTCTGTAAAAAATACAGATATTTTTTTTTTCAAAAATTTTTATTTATTAAAGGAGATGAACAAGTACAAAATTATCTTAACAACTGAAAATCATTAACTTTGAAAAAGAAAACTTGTACATATCCATTTTCTACTGAAAAAGAAAAAAAGGAAGGGGAAAAGAAAAGAACTCCAACAGGGTAGTTGTATGAAGCAAAACAGTTAGAAAAAAAGAAGAAAAGAAGATAGAAAAAGAATGGGGGAGAGAAGAAAGTTAAGAGTAAAAAAAGGGGTACAAAATACAAGAACAAAAACACAAACAAAAACAACATATACCAGCCCTTATTAAGCCTTAAACCTAAATAGGATACACATCCGATATCTTTTCTTATATATTATCTATATAACAATACTTCTTGTTATATTTGTCCATAATATCAAGGATTATAAAGTTTAAGGAAGATTATTTACAACACATTTTCTATGAATAAGCCATGGTTCCCAGGTCTTAAGAAATTGTTTGAACTTGTTTTGAGATAAGGCAAAGATTCTTTCATATGAGCAATGATCAATAATGTCTTTAACAACTTCGACAATCATAGCTACGTTCAAACTTTTCCACCTAAGCAAAATAGACAACTTGGCGCTCAACAAAACATGAATAACAACTGGTCGAACCGACATAGGAATTATGTCCAGGCCTAAATGTAGAATCGCTACTTCAGCATTAGATTGAATATGAATACCAGTGATCTCCGAAATAAGGATGAAGATTTGGTTTCAGAAGGATCGGATAGAAATACAACTCCATAGAATATGATATAGTGAACCAGAACTACATCATTCTCTCCAGCAAAGATTTGTGCCAGATGCCGAAAAATGTGCCATCATAAGCTGAGTAAGATACCAGTGGTTCACCACTTTCTGATACATATCCAAGTGGTCTGCACATTTAGGAGTTTGATATGTTGCATTTAACGTAGCTATCCAAGAACCATCAGGGATAGACGCATTAAGTGCGTATTCCCACTTTCGCAGTGGTGAAGATTTACAAAATCCTAAATTGGAGCTAAGTAATCTATAAAACCTGGAGATACCTCTAGATCCCGAAGCTAGGTTAGTAAAATAAAAAAAGACAGATTTATCAATAGGGAGTCTATACGATAAGTCTAAGTTCAACAGAAAATGTCGAATTCTCATATAAGTAAAAAATTCTGTGGACGGCAAGTTGTAAATCTTTTGCAAGACTCTATATTTTTGAAAAAATATAAATCTTTAAGTTTAGTAACTCCAGAATTATACCAAGAGTTGAGATTTAAATGCAGTATAAATACCTCCAAAATTCGCAGCGTACTTGGGTCATACATTGAATATTTACCCCAAACTTGAAGAGTAGCTTGAATGGTGAGATAATCATTATGAAACACTGGATACCCCATTTTCATAGCTAATAATAACCACTGACAGTAGGAACATTGGAGAAAAGACAATTCCATTTCCACCCATATTTTACCAATATCTTTCGTCCACCAATGCTTAATTTGGGACATAAGAGATGCAGCATAATAAAATTGAATACTAGGTAGTCCTATTCCTCCAAACTTCCTCTCTTTAATCATGGTTGAATAGTTACAACGCAGTTTTTTATTAAGCCAAACATATGCAGAGAGATATTTTTGCGCTTGATTAAAGAATCTAGTAGGTACTGGGATACAAACTGCCCGAAATATATACAAAAACTTTGGCAAAAGGAACATCTTAAATGCTGCGATCCTACCGGCTATAGAGATTTCTTGTTTTCAAAGACCTAGAAATTCCGCTTGCATAGATAGCAGAAGCTTCTTTTAGTTACATTCATACAAAGATGTAGTATGAGCTGGCAAAGTTATACCCAAAAATGAGATAGATGTCATTTCCCACATCAAAGGGAATTTAGTACACAATTGGTCCACAACGACTTTAGGTATATTTAATGGAAGAATGTGTGACTTGGACATATTAAGTTTGTAATAGGAAGCTTTACTATATTGTTCAATAACATCTAAGACCACATTTAAAGATATCAGAGGTTGGGCCAATATTAACATGATATCATCTGCGAATAAACTAATTTTATGCTCCCTACCTGCTATTAACATACCTCGTACCTCCACCTCTGTACGTATCTTTTCTGCTAATGGTTCAACTAATAACGTGAAAATAATGGGTGATAACGGACAGCCCTGTCGAGTGCCATTTGTAATATCAAAATTAGGATAAAGCACCAGATGTAAACACTCTAGCACTAGGAGTGGAGTGCAAAGATAAAAAAGCAGATTTAACCCAACCTGACAGACCAAATTTATCTAGCACAAAAGACAAGTAATAGAAAAAATATTAGATTTAGTTCTTCTAAGTTTAATTTTCTTAGCTAAATATGCCCCCGGTTTATTACCTAAAGAATATTGAGTAGCTTTCAATTTTTTGATAAATGTATCGTACTTCACAAGCAAAAGAGATTTGAGTTGTGTTCTAATTTTGGATAACTCAGCCGTTAATTGTGGGGAAGGGGACTGTTTATTAAGGATCTCCAAATCTATAATGGATTGTAGTAGCTGGTTTATTTGTCTCATTCTATTCTTTTTTTCATGAGCAGTAGCCTTAATAAACAGACCCCTCATATAGGCCTTATGTGCATTCCCTATCGAAAAGATATTAACATCAGCAGTATCATTTATGGGAAAAATATAGATCTTGAGCTCTCACAAGATCCTCCTGATATGTCGGATGATTTAAGATAAAGGTGTTCAATCGCCAAAGCCTATCCGGTCTGACAGATTGATCTCCCCATATAACTGTCACTGGCACATGATCTGACCATGTTATAGATCCAATAGAAGACTGAGTAATGTTCAAAAGAGATCTTAAGTCCGTCAGGAAAAAATATATACAAGAATATGAGTGATGAACATGTGAATGATAAGTAGAATCACGCTCCTCCCCATGTTGACTTCTCCAAATATCCAACAACTCGTATTCTTTTAGGAGATTACGCAAATCTTTAGATCTTCTTCTATTTTAAGTGTTGGAGTCCAGATTAGAATAAGGAGCAGTGTTGAAATCACCTCCTACAAGTAGTATTCCTTGTTTAACCTTATTAACCGATTTAAAGAGCTTCCTCAAGAAAGAGTGTTGGTTATAATTAGGAGCATATAGATTCACCAAAGTGAAAATTTCTGTATTGATTTTACAGATCAAAATAAGAAATCTGCCATCTTCTCCAGCAATATGATGAAGATATTGATAGGAAATAGTATCTCTAATCGTTGTCATCACTCCACATTTCTTTTTAGGGATATTTGCCATATATATATGAGAGAAGCCCTTCAATTTCCACTTGGGTGGATGTAAGCTATGTAGATGGGTTTCTTGAAGAAAAACAATATCTGCTTTCAAGATTTGTAGTTCTTTGGATAATTGGCCCAATTTATCAATGAAATCCGCGCTCGCTGGTCGCGTGTACTTTCACATTTCCAGCGAGCCGGTTTCCCGCGGTCCGGAGTCGAGTGCACTTGTACACTCACCTCCTCACTGCCAGCCGGATTCCTGCCTTGAGCAATAGGGGGCGCGAATCTGCCAATTAAGGCGATTAGATTTCAGCTGCGCGATTAAGGAGGATCTGTAAGCTCAATGGTGAGAGGGGGGGGAAGGGTTGACACAAAAAATGCAAGTGCACTGTGTTGTATGCAGCACTTTGCTTCAGTGGTGACGCTTGTAATATGCAGCACAGTATATAAACTATATACTGCAGTATACACTGCGTCTGTGTGTCTGTCTCTCTGTACAAGTGTGATACTGTGCCCGCAGTCAGCGAGGGGACCCTGCCTCTGGCTGCGTGTATGTAACACACTGACTATCTATCTATCTATCTATCTATCTATCTATTTCTCTATCTACCCTCCTCAGCCAAACGGCTCTCCATTCCCTCCTCATTTGGACTCACACAACACATCTGTGAGATTGAGAAAACAGCACTCACTGTTCAATGTTTGTAAATAAATTTGGGACTGTCGTTCTGCATTTCAGCCACAAGATGCCGCTGTTTCTTAACACAGCTAAACAGGTTGCCAGTTTTTTTATATTTGATAGGAGGTGTGGTTGTTCTGAAAAAGAGAGAGGAAGCAGGAAGCAGGAGAGCAGACATCTTGCAAGGACTGTGTGTAAAACAGAATCCGCTCGCATCCAAGTGTCAGTGCATCCTAGAGTCTCAGGAGCTGTGGCTGAGTGAGGCTGACCACCGTCTAAGGCAGATCCTGTCCAGAATAAAGAGGATTGTTTTCCAGAAAGGCTGAAAGGAGCTGAGGAACGGAGCGCTGTCTGTCTTGCAGGACCTCATGTTTGCTGAAGAGACTTGTTGCTGTTGTTCAGTTTAAAGACATTAATGGATCCAGAACAAGACCCGGGTCAGTAAAATCGTGCACGCACCGCATTATAGGATTGGCGACTGAAATACCAGAGACTGAGACTAGACCTGCAGTAGTTAGTAAGTTAGGGTCTATGTGTGTGGCAGGTCATAAGAACCAATTTTGAAAAAGGGCGCTGTGCTGTCCCTTGGGATGAGTGTATGTAATGTATTTTCTTTGTCTTATTGTTTGGAATTTTGTTTATTGTTATATTACTCAGTAAAGTACGTCCTTTTTTCATAAACTGGTGTCAGTGCTGCTTTTCCTGTTTGTGACTTCGCTGTATCCTAGAAAGCCCTCGGTACACGGCTTACACATCAATGGCCCCACACACATAGCCGGACACACTTTAGACCTGGTATTTTCTAAACTCTGCAACCTCATCCTCTTTGACAACTCACCATTCCCCCTCTCTGATCATAACCTTATCACTTTCAACCTATCAAACCCTTGCCCTCCCTTGCCATATCCCAGATATCC